>NC_056432.1:66255920-66388420 GCF_018296145.1 Oncorhynchus tshawytscha
ATTGATTGACATGGTAATGGCCCAATAGTATTGGAGAAAAGTGGAAAAAACTGACCCCTCTGACGCTGTACGTTAAATTGTGACATGTCATGACATAACATACAGCACGCAGAATGCAAAGGATTCTGTGTCTTACAGCCTCTCTCCACCAGGTATAGCGCTGCTCTCACAGTTTAAAAACAAGACAGGAACAGGAACAGGAACAGGGACAGGGACAGGGACAGGGACAGGGACAGGGACAGGGACAGGGACAGGGACAGGAACAGGGACAGGGACAGGGACAGGGACAGGGACAGGGACAGGGACAGGGACAGGGACAGGAACAGGGACAGGGACAGGGACGATATCTAGTCAATTGTACAACTGAATGCATTCATTTTTTGCATCATCACTTTAAGCCAACATGACTCTCAAAAGCCGCGACAGCCGCTGTTAACTTCAGAAGATAACTTCAGCGCCGACCTAAAAAACCCATTCAGATTCGACACAGACCTTCAAATAGGTATGTCATGACACATTATATAAACTCTTTATAGTGTTTATTTACATTTTAAGTTGGACAAATTGTGTGAAAAAAGCTGTTTCCCCACACTGGATATCTATCACAAATTAGGTTTCTCTTTCCCACTTGTCAATTGTAAAAAGACCCAACAGAGCTCATTGCCTTCTTCAATCATGCAGAGACGAGCAGCATGAAGGTCTCGTCATTCATTTTCCTGGAAAGGGGAGAAGTTGTGCTTCACAATGGTATTCATATTACAGTTGACCTGGAAGTATTACGTTTTTTGGCTGCTAAAATAAGGTAAATTGTACGTTACAGCACGATGTACAGACGTTTTATCTTGGCCAGATCGCAGTTGTAAATGAGAACTTGTTCTCAACTGGCCTACCTGGTTAAATAAAGGTGAAATAAATACAATTTCAAAAAAGTGCGTTAGCTAACTATAGTAGAGTGAGTATTCAATCAATATTGAAGCCGTGGCTTCTGTGTATACACCTCACTATACACCTCACTGTCCCTCTCTATGTATCTCTCTTTACTGCAGAAAGAGCTGAGGAGGGAAATGGCAGCCACAGAGGAATTTACTCTGGTGATTGGTTTTCTTTAATCCCAACCACTTTAGGAAGGTCTCTCTCTCTCTCTCTCTCTCTCTCTCTCTCTCTTCAGCCCTATCTTTAATCTCCCTCTCTCTCTCTCTCTTCTCTCTCTCTCTCTCTCTCTCTCTCTCTCTCTCTCTCTCTCGCTCTTCAGCCCTATCTTTAACCTCCCCCTCTCTCTCTCTCTCTCTCTCTCTCTCTCTCTCTCTTCAGCCCTATCTTTAATCTCCCTCTCTCTCTCTCTCTCTCTCTCTCTCTCTCTCTCTCTCTCTCTCTCTCTCTCTCTCTCGCTCTTCAGCCCTATCTTTAACCTCCCCCTCTCTCTCTCTCTTTCTCTCTCTCTCTCTCTCTCTCTCCTCTCTCTCTCTTCAGCTCTATCTTTAACCTCCCCTCTCTCTCTCTCTCTTCAGCCCTATCTTTAACTCTCCTCTTTCTCTCTCTCTCTCTCTCTTTCTTTCTCTCTTTCTCTCTCTCTCTCTCTCTCTCTCTCTCTCTCTCTCTCTCTCTCCCTCTCAATTCAATTCAATTCAAGGGGGCTTTATTGGAATGGGAAACATGTGTTAACATTGCCAAAGCAAGTGAGGTGGATAATATACAAAGTGTCAAGTAATGAGTCAAGTAATGTGTCAAGTAATGTGTCAAGTAATTGTCTTTTTGTTTTCTCATGATTTGGTTGGGTCTAATTGTGCTGCTGTCCTGGGGCTCTATGGGGGTGTGTTTGTGTTTGTGAACAGAGCCCCAGGACCAGCTTGCTTAGGAGACTCTTCTCCAGGTTCATCTCTCTGTAGGTGATGGCTTTGTTATGGAAGGTTTGGGAATCGCTTCCTTTTAGGTGGTTGTAGAATTTAACGGCTCTCTGGATTTTGATAATTAGTGGGTATCGGTATTTGGTGTTTTCCATTGTACACAGAGGATATTTGTGCAGAATTCTGCATACAGTCTCAATTTGGTGCTTGTCCCATTTTGTGAAGTCTTGGTTGGTAAGTGGACCCCAGACCTCACAACCATAAAGGGCAATGGGCTCTATGACTGATTCAAGTATTTTTAGCCAGATCCTAATTGGTATGTTGAATTTTATGTTCCTTTTGATGGCATAGAATGCTCTTCTTGCCTTGTCTCTCAGATCGTTCACAGCTTTGTGGAAGTTACCTGTGGTGCTGAAGTTTAGGCCAAGGTATGTATCATTTTTTGTGTACTCTAGGGCAACAGTGTCTAGATGGAATTTGGATTTGTGGTCCTGGCGACTGGACCTTTTTTGGAACACCATTATTTTGGTCTTACAGGGCCCAGGTCTGACAGAATCTGTGCATAAGATCTAGGTGCTGCTGTAGGCCCTCCTTGGTTGGTGACAGAAGCACCAGATCATCAGCAAACAGTAGACATTTGACTTCAGATTCTAGTAGTGTGAGGCCGGGTGCTGCAGACTTTTCTAGTGCCCGCGCCAATTCGTTGATATATATGTTGAAGAGGGTGGGGCTTAAGCTGCATCCCTGTCTCACCCCACGGCCCTGTGTGAAGAAATGTGTGTGTTTTTTGCCAATTTTAACCGCACACTTGTTGTTTGTGTACATGGATTTTATAATGTCGTAGGTTTTACCCCCAACACCACTTTCCATCAGTTTGTATAGCAGACCCTCATGCCAAATTGAGTCGAAGGCTTTTTTTAAATCAACAAAGCATGAGAAGACTTTGCCTTTGTTTTGGTTTGTTTGGTTGTCAATTAGGGTGTGCAGGGTGAATACATGGTCTGTTGTACGGTAATTTGGTAAAAAGTCAATTTGACATTTGCTCAGTACATTGTTTTCATTGAGGAAATGTACGAGTCTGCTGTTAATGATAATGCAGAGGATTTTCCCAAGGTTACTGTTGACGCATATCCCACGGTAGTTATTGGGGTCAAATTTGTCTCCACTTTATTGGATTGGGGTGATCAGTCCTTGGTTCCAAATATTGGGGAAGATGCCAGAGCTAAGGATGATGTTAAAGAGTTTTAGTATAGCCAATTGTAGCCATCAACACCACATGCCTTTTTGGGTTGGAGGGTTTTAATTTTGCCCTGTAACTCATTCAAGGTAATTGGAGAATCCAGTGGGTTCTGGTAGTCTTTAATAGTTGATTCTAAGATTTGTATTTGATCATGTATATGTTTTTGCTCTTTAAATTGGAGAAGTGGTTTACCCATACATCTCCATTTTGGATAGATAATTCTTTGTGTTGTTGTTTGTTTAGTGTTTTCCAATTTTCCCAGAAGTGGTTAGAGTCTATGGATTCTTCAATTACATTGAGCTGATTTCGAATGTGCTGTTCCTTCTTTTTCCGTAGTGTATTTCTGTATTGTTTTATTGATTCACCATAGTGGAGGCGTAGACTCAGGTTTTCCGGGTCTCTATGTTGTTGGTTGGACAGGTTTCTCAATTTCTTTCTTAGATTTTTGCATTCTTCATCAAACCATTTGTCATTGTTGTTCATTTTCTTCGGTTTTCTATTTGAGATTTTTAGATTTGATAGGGAAGCTGAGAGGTCAATTATACTGTTAAGATTTTCTACTGCCAAGTTTACACCTTTACTATTACAGTGGAACGTTTTACCCAGGAAATTGTCTAAAAGGGATTGAATTTGTTGTTGCCTAATTGTTTTTTGGTAGGTTTACAAACTGCATTCCTTCCATCTATAGCATTTCTTAATGTTACTCAGTTCCTTTGCCTTTGATGCCTCATGATTGATTATTGCTCTGTTTAAGTAGACTGTGATTTTGCTGTGGTCTGATAGGGGTGTCAGTGGGCTGACTGTGAACGCTCTGAGAGAGACTGGGTTGAGGTCAGTGATAAAGTAGTCTACACTATTACTGCCAAGAGATGAGCTATAGGTGTACCTACCATAGGAGTCCCATCGAAGCCTACCATTGACTTTGTACATACCCAGCGTGTGACAGAGCTGCAGGAGTTGTGACCCGTTTTTGTTGGTTATGTTGTCATAGTTGTGCCTAGGGGGGCATATGGGGGAGGGAATGCTGACACCTGCAGGCAGGTGTTTGTCCCCCTGTGTGTTGAGGGTGTCAGGTTCTTGTCCGGTTCTGGCATTTAGGTCGCCACAGACTAGTACATGTCCCTGGGCCTGGAAATTATTGATTTCCCCCTCCAGGATGGAGAAGCTGTCTTCATTAAAGTATGGGGATTCTAGTGGGGGGATATAGGTAGCACAAAGGAAAAAAAAAAAAAAAAAAAAAAAAAGGAGGACATTTTTCTCTGTTAGGATAATTTCCTTTTGAATTTCTAGCCAAATGTAAAATGTTCCTATTTTGATTAATTTAATGGAGTGAGTAAGGTCTGCTCTATACCAAATTAGCATACCCCCTGAGTCTGTTTTACACCTGGTAGTTTGGTGGATGGGACTACCAGCTCTCTGTAACCTAGAGGGCAACTAGTGGGTCCGCCTCCTCTATACCAGGTTTCTTGCAGGATGACAATGTCTGTATTAACGATTTCTTTGGTGAAGTCCAGGTTCCTCCTCTTTAGGCCAAAGGCAGATGACCTCTGGCCTTGAATATTCCAGGATGATATAGTGAAGGCTTTGTGTTCCATAAAGTGTCCAATGTTGTTGGTCGTGGTTTGGCCTCAGGCCAGTAAGTGTGAGCAGAGCCTGATGAGCATCTGATACATGCCATTGGCTTGGGCTAGTGTAAGAGTGGGGGTTGGGCCTGTTTTCCCGCTCACTACCTGGTCATATGTGTGACTTCCATGTTGAGGCCCTCTTTGCGGGGGTGGGGTGCATGGGTTGGGCAGGAGGGGCATAGGTCTGATCTGAGGGGGCCCTAAATGGGGTGTGGGCATGGTTGACATGGGGGTGTTGATTGGTTGGGGTGGGGGTGTGGATGTGGCTGGGGGTGCTGTGGTCTGGATGTAAGTCCTTTTGGGTGGGTCCTCTATGTGTAGGTCCGGGGGGGAGAGTGTCCCTGGGAGAGTGTGTCTGGGAGAGTGTCTTGCTGGTCTGGGAGAGTGTCTTGCTGGTCTGGGAGATTGTCTTGCTGGTCTGGGAGAGTGTCTTGCTGGTCTGGGAGATTGTCTTGCTGGTCTGGGAGAGTGTCTTGCTGGTCTGGGAGAGTGTCTTGCTGGTCTGGGAGAGTGTCTTGCTGGTCTGGGAGAGTGTCTTGCTGGTCTGGGAGAGTGTCTTGCTGGTCTGGGAGAGTGTCTTGCTGGTCTGGGAGAGTGTCTTGCTGGTCTGGGAGAGTGTCTTGCTGGTCTGGGAGAGTGTCTTGCTGGTCTGGGAGAGTGTCTTGCTGGTCTGGGAGAGTGTCTTGCTGGTCTGGGAGAGTGTCTTGCTGGTCTGGGAGAGTGTCTTGCTGGTCTGGGAGAGTGTCTTGCTGGTCTGGGAGAGAGTGTCTTGCTGGTCTGGGAGAGTGTCTTGCTGGTCTGGGAGAGTGTCTTGCTGGTCTGGGAGAGTGTCTTGCTGGTCTGGGAGAGTGTCTTGCTGGTCTGGGAGAGTGTCTTGCTGGTCTGGGAGAGTGTCTTGCTGGTCTGGGAGAGTGTCTTGCTGGTCTGGGAGAGTGTCTTGCTGGTCTGGGAGAGTGTCTTGCTGGTCTGGGGTCTGAGAGTGTCTTGCTGGTCTGGGAGAGTGTCTTGCTGGTCTGGGAGATTGTCTTGCTGGTCTGGGAGAGTGTCTTGCTGGTCTGGGAGAGTGTCTGGGAGATGTCTTGGGTCTGGGAGAGTGTCTTGCTGGTCTGGGTCTGGGAGAGTGTCTTGCTGGTCTGGGAGAGTGTCTTGCTGGTCTGGGAGATTGTCTTGCTGGTCTGGGAGAGTGTCTTGCTGGTCTGGGCGGGGTGTCTATTGATCTGTTCCTCCTGTGTGAAGTGTTGGGGCTGCGTTTGGGTGCGATGTCCTTTAGAGTCCGGGCAAAGGTGGACACACACACACCTACAGCTTTGATAAGCTGGTTGGGTTTGACCAAAACCATAACATGCGAAAATCACACTCTCACAGCCCCAAAAGCTGAGGGAACTCTCACACTCAAATAAAACTAGAAAATAACTTTCACTATTTCACTCTATTTCACAAAAAGAGGAATAGGACTTATGACCACAAAGCACTAAACATTTGTTTTTCCTCAATGATATTATGATATTTCTAAGATTTATGTTCAGGATTAATCTTTCTGTCTTCTTCGCAAGCCATGTTGGCATACGGTCAATGTGTCCTGGTGTCAAGGTATGAGCATTCATCCCAGTGCCAACTAGCTCCCTCTCATGGCTGAGCCTCATACTACAGTTGAGATATTCAGTCAACAGGATTTTTTAATTTTCCAAACAATATTATCTCTGTGTGCACCAATGCCCATCTTTGACAGAAAATGTAACATCAATACATTTTTATTAGACTTGTATTGTGGATGTATATCCTGGGAACCTCTTGTACCCCATTAGACCCAATTTGACAGCAGCATACCACACTGCATCCCGCTGCTGGCTTGCCTCTGAAGCTATAGCAGGGTTGGTCCTGGTCAGTCCCTGGATGGGAAACCAGATGCTGCTGGAAGTGGTGTTTGAGGGCCAGTAGGAGGCACTCTTTCCACCTGTCTAAAAAAAATATCTCAATCCCTCAGGGCAGTGATTAGGGACATTACCTTATGTAGGGTGCTGTCTTTCAGATGGGATATTAAATGGCTGTCCTGGCTCTCTGTGGTCACTAAAGATCCCATGGCACTTATTGTAAGAGTAGGGGTGTTAACCCTGTTGTCCTGGCTAAATTCCCAATCTGGCCCTCATACTGTCATCTAGTCATCCCCAGCTTACAATTGGCTCATTCATCCACACTCCTCTCCCCTGTAACTATTCCCCAGGTTGTTGCTGTAAATGAGAATGTGTTCTGAGTCAACTTACCTAGTAACATAAAGGTAAAAGACAATGACATCATAGGTCACTACAGTTGCCCAATGGGGCCTGAAGACCAAGACAGATGCTCTGGACCCAGGCATGCAATCCTCTCTCCCTCATACATGCACATTCTCTTACTTTACTTCCTCCTCCCTCATACATGCACATTCTCTTACTTTACGTCCTCCTCCCTCATACATGCACATTCTCTTACTTTACTTCCTCCTCCCTCATACATGCACATTCTCTTACTTTACTTCCTCCTCCCTCAGTCTGCCAAGTCTTCAATTTGGTGGCCCAGTGAGTAATTGTGTGTTGTTGATGAGTAAGTGAGAGTTGGTCATTGGGCTGGATGTGGAAAGTCTCTCCATGGGAAAGCCTTGTTGTGTTTCCACTGTCGTGTCCAGGGTGACAGTCTGAGAGAGGGTTTCTAAACACATGCCATTGTAAACACACTCTGAAGAGGCATGCAACCAGCCCACCTAGCCTGTACAGTATATGTCTCCCTGGGTTTTCATCCCCTCTGGTTGCATGGTGCTTTAATGGAACCAAAGATAATGGAAGATGCAAGAGAGCTGAGGGAGTCCTAGGTTGGGCCAAAGACCCCTTAAGCCCTTAGAGACTAGGTGGGAAGAAATGTAAATTGAAGTAATTCAGATTTTAAAAAATCAGATTTTTATATTGTTGTCATCTCAACGTTAATAACACAGTAATCAAGACGCTGACCTCATTGTACAGGGTCACATTGATATTGGAACACCTGCCAATTCATTTTAGGTCTCTCCCTCTGCATGCAAGCAGTAAAATTAGATTTAAAAAAAAAAAACAGATTTTAAAAAACACCTTATGGAACAGCGGGGACTGTGAAGCAACACACACACAGACACACACACACACACACACACACACACACACACACACATGATAACATACACTATAAGTACACATTTAGTACTGTAGATATGTGGTAGTGGTGGAGTAGGGGCACACAGTGTGTTGTAGATAAGTGGTGGATAGGGGCCTGAGGGCACACAGTGTGTTGTAGATATGTGGTAGTGGTGGACCTGAGGACACACAGTGTGTTGTAGATTTAGTGGTGGACTGGGGCCTGAGACACACAGTGTGTTGTAGATATGTGGTAGTGGTGGAGTAGGGGCCTGAGGGCACACAGTGTGTTGTAGATATGTGGTAGTGGTGGAGTGAGGGGTGTGTTGTAGATATGTGGTAGTGGTGGAGTAGGGGCTGAGGACACACAGTGTGTTGTAGATATGTGGTAGTGGTGGAGTGAGGACACACAGTGTGTTGTAGATATGTGGTAGTGGTGGAGTAGGGGCCTGAGGACACACAGTGTGTTGTAGAAATGGTGGAGTAGGGGCCTGAGGACACACAGTGTGTTGTAGATATGTGGTAGTGGTGGAGTAGGGGCCTGAGGACACACAGTGTGTTGTGAAATCTGTGAATGTATTGTAATGTTTTTAAAATTGTATCAACTGCCTTAATTTTGCTGGACCCCAGGAAGAGTAGCTGCTGCTTTGGCAGGAACTAATGGGATCCATAATAAATACAAATACAAATGTAACTATGGGAATGCTGCAAATCGAATCAAATTGTATTTGTTATATGCGCCGAATACAACAGGTGTAGACCTTACTGTGAAATGCTTTCTTACAAGCTACCAATGTCCAATGCGAGTAGGAGACTTGGCAGGAGACACCTCCTGTGGCCTGTTCACTCTGACCACCCCCGCCTGCTCCTGCTACACCCCACTACACCCCCTTTTACCTCCACGCACCCCAACCTTATAAGACACATTTTCCTGTTTGTGTTTCCTGTGTGATTACAGTAGTTCTTGGAATTACAGAGAGCGAGAGACTGACAGACAGGGGACTGTACAGTAGGGAATGCCCAGATACATGCCACAGCTATATTGGTGGAAATATGCAAACGTGTGCAGTTCTGATTTGACAGTTCTGATTTGACAGTTCTGATTTGACAGTTCTGATTTGAAGGTTTAAGGGAAACTGCCCGTCAATCTACTAAACTGTTCCATCATTATATTAGTGAACTTGATACATGACCTTGGGGTTTATTATTGAGTTATCAAATTAATTATGAAAGAGATCTTTTTTTTCTTTCTAATCATGGTATGGGATTGTTCAATGACAGACATGTAATTTGTTTAAAATCGATAATTTTAGAGTGACAAATAATCATGTTTTTTTTGCAAAACACTGTATATCTGCCTGACTCTCAGAGAAATAAATAGTACTGCTAGGTGTACACAGTCAAATGGAAGAAATATGTTTTAAAAATGTATTAAGAACTGTACAGATGATACATTTGTGACATCAATATTAATAAAATATATATATATATTCAATAAAGTAATATGAGATCTGTATGTGAAACATTTACATTTGTCATTTTAGTAATTTAGCAGATGCTGTTATCCAGAGCAACTTACAGTTAATTAATTCCTCTTAAGATAGCTATAGTACATGAGACAAGCACATATCAGAGTCAAATATACAGGATAAAATGGATATATAGCGTTTTGCAAAAGAACATATTTGAATTCAATCTAAAATCTGTGAATTAAAACATCAGAAAAATTGGTGGATATAGTGTTTTAGAAATAAACTCTTCAAATACGGAGTTGTATTTTAGTTTGACCCTATGCCACTAATCCTGTATGTTTTGGGATATAAATAATGCTGTTGAGTAAACTTCTGAATAATTGTTCCTCTTCAAGAAATTGTTGCATTGGTCACAAGTGTATTGGGTGCTGCTCAATCTAAGACTGTTTTCATGGAAAAGAAAATAATCAACTTAAACAGATAAACAGATAAACAGATAACAAATAAGTGAAAAGATAGCATCTGTTTGTTCTGAAGGAATCATTTTGGGAAATCAGGGAATGTAATGTATTGTGTGGTTTGTGTCAGGAGCAAAGTTATCATGGACGGCATACTGCAGCTGTGTCCAGGTCTGAACGAACTAGCGATAGGAAGATTAACAGTAGATTTGATCTACTAAAACCTTTTCTCTCTCAAATACTGTTACTATTAAATAACTTACATAATATTCTGAATTTGATTTTCATTAACTAAGTAATAGTGTTATTTATTCAGTAAATGTACTGATTTAATTCAGTAAATTATACATAATAGACATCCACTAGTTACATCTTTAAAGTTTCCATACTTGACCCATTATTCATACATTTTGCAGGTAATGAAATAACAATCCTTTTCTGATATTAAAATGAAAAAACATTTGCTCTGTAAATATGCAACTTGAAAACACGGAAGTAAAATGCAGATGTGAAAGCAGAAAACCCCTCCGTATTTCAACATAGGTAAATAACCATGGCTAATGCTGTGCAATGGTTATTTTCATTTTAGTCACATGATTTGTCTCACACAATATTTCATTTGTCATTGCAACAAAGTACATTACCGAGGACTACTGTACATTTCCGGGAGGTTTCCTGCACACAGATTAAGCCTAATTCTGGACTGAAAAGCATGTTCAATGGAAATCCTCCACTGTGTTAGCTTTTTAGTCAAAGACTCTTCCTAATATGTGTCTGGGAAACCGGACCTTTGTGTTTCATGTCTGGACTCAATAAGGAGTAGTCCTGAGTAGCACCACTAGAGGGTGATGTGGTAACATAAACTCTGATGGTGGATTCGCTGGACTGGCTCGTGGTTTATTACAGAGGTGAATAGGGCAGAGAATTACCGAGGTCACTTAGGCTTTACCAAGGTGTATGGAAATAGCATTCGTACTGTACCATATTCACTTGTTTTCCTCTTTCACAAGCTATCCTTAGCTTGTTTCGTATCTTTGAAAGATTGCCCATAGCATTACAGTAGTTCTTCTTGGTTCTTCTTGGTTACGTAACAATGTTTATCCTCTACAGCTAGTGTAGCCTTCACTAGCATGGTTAGCCAGCCATAGGGGATGTGCTTCAGTGAGCTCTACAGCTCTGTGTTACCGTCCCCTCAAGCCCCAGTGTGGTGCATGTTAGACTTACATGCAAATGAGCAGACAGAAATACACTTTCCCCGCTCACCTGGCTGCTGTTTATAACCATGCAAATGACTGCATGTTACCCTGTCAGGCTGTCGATGAGACTGTGTTTACTGGGAGATTATTTTAGCTCAGTGTTTGTTACGTTTGTGAACCATGACGTTGATATTCTTCATGGGTGGCGGGCTGAATGGTGGCTGTCAAAATCTTGTTATCATGAAAACCTTCCAGATAGTTATCATGTGTGGTTCTTCTGTAATTCTTATCAGAAAAGTTCCCAGGTCCCTTTTTTATTTTCTCGTAATGATCGTTGATTACAGAAAATTGTCCTTCATACTAAATAGTAGCCAAAATGTATTTACATCTACAACAGAATATTTTGCAACCATTAATTAGCTAGTGATGTGTTTACATTATATCCAACCAATTCTTACTTTTCAATCAAAATACATCAGGATATTACAGATTGCAAGATATACAACCTTTGTTCAAATGTGTTTTTATAATAGGTGGCTCATGTTCAGGTTCCGGTCGACCTCAGAGAGGGAAGCGTGTCCTACACACAGGCATTCTGCAGTCAACAGACAACCCTGTAGCTCTGTAGCTGAGGTTGGACCACACGCACGTCCAGCTGCACTCCAACCGTTATAGACTGACTTTTATTAATATCCATCCCAGCAGCACCTGTGGCCTGGGCAGGCGGTTTTTCCTCAGTAAGAGGTTGTGTAATCACGGTAACATATCTGGGGTCTGACGTGGTGGTTTCACCTCCAACAATCTTGTTCCTCTATCATATAAGACAGGGTTGGATCATTCCATTTTGAAGAAAACATATATATCAACATTAGTTTCAGAGGGTGTAATGTGCATAACTTATGCACATAAATGTTTGCTTTATGTTTTAGATTTCTTGGAATTGTGCTAAATGTGCTAAAGTCTTTTAGTGCAGGTCTGCAGGAAGTTATTTCCACCTCCTTGTTACCAACTAGCTTTTAATTCCTTCACAAAGCTGTGACCTCAGTCACCAAGACACTTGTGATTCACACATCTTAATACTGCTTATTTACAACCTTTTCTATAGAGAGAAATATGAATGGCCTTTTTTTGTAGGCACTAACTCCGCCCTGGTTCATTGGACAAAACCTATGGGAAAATGAATGGTGTTTTTGTAGGGGTTTTTGATAAACGCCGAAATGGTATATATTTTGCTCTATGAGATCATCTTCATCAGCTAACGTCACATTCTGTGAATTTTGAAGCATTTATGTAATTTAAAAAAGCATTTATGTTAACTGACTGATATTATGTCATTGAACAAAATGTATAAGATCTCCTACGCCTGTGTTAACCTCAGACCTTATTTTTGGGATTTTAACCCTAAACTCTATTCCTTCCCTATTAATTTTCCCCATAGGAATGGATGAACAAACCAGAGTCAACTCATTTACGTTTTTTAGGACTACAAGCTATGAGAGCAATATACATATCATATACAGTACCAGTCAAAAGTTTGGATGCACACACTCATTCAAGGGATTTTACTGTTTTCTACATTGTAGAAAATAGTGAAGACATCAAAACTATGAAATAACACATATGGAATCACGTAGTAAGCAAAAAAGTGTTAAACAAATTAAAATATATTTGAGATTTGAGATTCTTCCAAGTAGCCACCATTTGCCTTGATGACAGCTTTGCATAATCTTGGCATTCTCTCAACCAGCTTCACCTGGAATGTTTTTCCAACAGTCTTGAAGGAGTTCCCACATATACTAAATACTTGTTGGCTTCTTTTCCTTCACTCTGTGGTCCAACTCATCCCAAACAATCTCAATTGGGTTGAGGTTGGGTGATTGTTGATTCCAGGTCATCTGATGCAGCACTCCATCACTCTAATTATTGGTAAAATAGCCCTTACACAACCTGGAGGTGTGTTGGGTCATTGTCCTGTTGAAAAACAAATGATAGTCCCAAACCAGATGGGATGGCGTATCGCTGCAGAATGCTGTGGTAGCCATGCTGGTTAAGTGTGCCTTGAATTCAAAATAAATCACAGACAGCGTCACCAGCAACACACCCCCACACCATCACACCTCCTCCTCCATGCTTCACTGTGGGAACCACACATGCAGAGATCATCCGTTCACCTTCTCTGCGTCTCACAAAGACATGGAGGTTGGAACCAAAAATCTCAAATTTGCACTCATTAGACCAAAGGACAAATTTCCACCGGTCTAATGTTCATTGCTCGTGTTTCAGGGCTCAAGCAAGTCTCTTCTTCTTATTGGTGTCTTTTAGCAATTCAACCATGAAGGCCTGATTCACGCGGTCTCGTCTGAACAGTTGATGTTGAGATGTGTCTGTTACTTGAACTCTGTGAAGCATTTATTTGGGCTGCAATTTCTGAGACTGGTAACTCTAATGAACTTATCCTCTGCAGCAGAGGTAACTCTGGGTCTTCCTTTCCTGAGGCGATCCTCATGAGAGCTTGTTTCATTATAGAGCTTGATGGTTTTTGCGACTGATTGACTGACCTTCATGTCTTAAAGTAATGATGGACTGTCATTTCTCTTTGCTTATTTGAGCTGTTCTTGCCATAATATAGACTATCTTCTGCATACCTCCCCTACCTTGACACAACACAACTGATTAGCTCAAACGCATCCAGAAAGAAAGAAATTCCACAAATTAACCTGTTAACTTAAATGCATTCCAGGTGACTACCTCATGAAGCTGGTTGAGCGAATGCCAAGAGTGTGCAAAGCTGTCATCAAGGCAAAGGGTGGCTACTTTGAAGAATCTCAAATATAAAATATATTTTGATTTGTTTAAAACTATTTTGGTTACAACATGATTCCATATATGTTATTTCATAGTTTTGATGTCTTCACTATTATTCTACAATGTAGAAAATAGTAAAAATAAAGAAAAACCCTTGAATGAGTAGGTGTGTCCAAACTTTTGACAGGTACGGTATACTTCAGCTATTCTCATCTCAGGTGCTTTTCTGTGTCTCTCACCTATCGGAACCCTATGACTGTCACCTGTCTTTGAGCTGGCCAACCACATCCTGTCCCCTGATACACACACACACACACACACACACACACAATCCAGTGAGCACTGAGCCGTTTGAGATGGCCTGGGTCAGAGCGGCAGGTTGGAGCAGAAATCCCCTGTACTGTGACCCTGTGATCACTGTGGCAGCCCCCATACTCTCCCTTGAGACTGGCACCCCACCCCACTCTACATCACCACCACCCACCCACTATTACCCTGCTGACACTGTAAGTTTTGTTTCATCCGAATTCACCCGAATGCGAACAGAAGAGAAAAGGGTCAACCTAGGACTCAAGTTTTAAAAAAAACAATTTAAAGTTGTCTATATTTCAATGTAGAACAATTCCTGTTCAGCAATGTCCTCTCGATATGTACAGACACCTCCCCGACACACAATTTCCCCTTTCACTTCTATATGTAGTATTTTCTATATGAGTATAATCTATGTGCTACAGCCAGGGTCTTTGACTCCTTGACCACTGTCTGTCTCTGGCTCCAATGCTCTGTGTCTTCTTCCTCTTTTCTACAGGGAAGTTGCATACTGCTCAGTCGGATTCTCTCCGGTCCACATGCTCTTCCTGTCCAGGCCAGGGCCAGATGAGGAGGTCACAGATCACTCCTCCGGACAGGAACACCAGATGCTGCAACTCTCAACTGACTTTACACAGTGAGAGCTCTATGTATGTTATGTTCTATGGACTTTAAACTGGGATCTGTATGTGCATGTTAGCTAGTAGGAGATGGATAAAGTGTGTTATATGTACTGTATACCTTTAGGGCTCTTCAGTTAAAAAAAGGTTAAAACAAAATAAATACAATTAATACCTTTAGACAGCCTACTGTATACATTTCTCACTCATATTAAAGGATGTTCAACACACGCACAGTATGTGTTTTCAGCTGGTCTTATCTAACTCATTATTTCTGACATTAAAGCTTGCTAATAAACTTCCTATGAGTACAGCCCCCTGTAGAGGCTGGTTACTCATGGCCTCAGACCCACTGGGTTATAGCAGAACACCATGCGCAATGCCAAGCGTTGGCTGGAGTGGTGTAAACTTGCCACCATTGGATTCTGGAGCAGAGGAAACACGGTATCTGGAGTGATGAATCACACTTCACCATCTGGCAGACGGACAGACAATTCTGGATTTGACGGATGGCATAAGAACGCTACCTGCCCCGATGGATAGTGCCAACTGTACAGTTTGGTGGAGGAGGAATAAGGGTCTGGGGCTGTTTGTCATGGTTCAGGCCCCTTAGTTCCAGTGAAGGGAATATTAACGCTACAGCAAGACAATGACATTCTAAACAATTCTGTGCTTCCAACTTTGTGGCAACAGTTGGGGGAAGGTCCTTTCCTGTTTCAGCATGACAATGCCCCGGCGCACGAAGCGAGGTCCATACAGAAATGGTTTGTCAAAATCGGTGTGGAAGAACTTGACTGGCCTGCGCAGAGCCCTGATCTCAACCCCATCAAACACCTTTGGGATGAATTGGAACGCTAACTGCCGGCCAGGTCTAATTTCCCAACATCAGTGCCCGACCTCACAAATGCTCTTGTGGCTGAATTGAAGACCACGTGTAACCACGCCAACCCAGGACCTCCACATCCGGCTTCATCACCTGCAGGATCGTCTGACACCAGCCACTCGGACAGCTGTTTGCACAACCAAAGAATTTCTGCACGAACTATCATAAACCGTCTCAGGGAAGCTCATCTGTCCCAGTTCTTCCTGTTCCAGTTCTTCCATGCATACACACCAGACATGTCAACCATTGAGCTTGTTTGGGATGCTCTGGATCGAAGTACAGTACCAGTCAAAAGTTTGGACACACCTACTCATTCAAGCGTTTTCCTTCAGTTTTACTATTTTTTAAATCGTAGAATAATAGTGAAGACATTACAACTATAAAATAACACATGGAATCAAAATATATTTTACATTTGAGATTCTTCATAGTAGCCACCCTTTGTTTGATGACAGCTTTGCACACTCTTGGCATTCTCTCAACCAGCTTCATGAGGAATGCATTTCAATTAACAGGTGTGCCTTGTTAAAAGTTAATTTGTGGAATTTCTTTCCTTCTGAATGCAGAAGATAGCCATATTTGGTCCATATTATGGCAAGAACAGCTCAAATAAGCAAAGAGAAACAACAGTCCATCATTACTTTAAGACATGAAGGTCAGTCAATGCGGAACATTTCAATAACTTTGAACGTTTCTTCAAGTGTAGTCACAAAATACGTCAAGCGCTATGATGAAACTGGCTCTCATGAGGATCTCCACAGGATAAGAAGACCCTGCTGCTCAGATTGCAGCCCAAATAAATGCTTCACAGAGTTCAAGTAACAGACACATCTCAACATCAACTGTTCAGAGGAGACTGCGTGAATCAGGCATTCACGGTCAAATTGCTGCAAAGAAACCACTACTAAAGGACATCAATAAGAATAAGATACTTGCTTGGGCCAAGAAACACGAGCAATGGACATTAGACATTAGACACTATCCTTTGGTCTGATGAGTCCAAATGTGAGATTTTTGGTTCCAACTGCCATGTCTTTGTGAGACACACCTCCAGTTTGTGTAATGGCTATTTTACCAATAATTAGAGTGATGGAATGCTGCATCAGATGACCTGGCCTCCACACTCACCCAACCTCAACCCAATTGAGATGGTTTGGGATGAGTTGGACTACAGAGTGAAGGAAAGCAGCCAACAAGTGCTCAGCATATGTGGGAACTCCTTCAAGATTGTTGGGATTGTTGGAAAAGCATTCCAGGTGAAGCTGTTTGAAAGAATGCCAAGAGAGTGCAAAGCTGTCATCAAGGCAAAAGGTGGCTACTTTGAAGAATCTCAAATATAAACTATATTTGAATTTGTTTAACACCATTTTTACACATTAGTAAAAATAAAGAAAAACCTGTGAATGAGTAGGTGTGTCCAAACTTTTGAGTAGTACTGTATGTGTTCCAGTTCCCTCCAATATCCTGCACCTTTGCACAGCCATTGAAGAGAAGTGGGACAACATTCCACAGGCCACAATCAACAGCCTGATCAACTCGAAGGAGGAGATGTGTCGCTCTGCATAAGGCAAATGGTGTTCACTCCAGATACTGACTGGTTTTCGGATCCACATCCCTACCTTTTAAAAAAAGATATGTGTGACCAACAGATGCATATCTTTATTCCCTGTCATTTGAAATCCATAGATTACGACCTAATGAATTTATTTAAATTGACTGATATCCTTATATGAACTGTAACTCATTCATAAAAGTTAGAGATAGGTGTGAGATAAAGGACGCATTGACCCCCAGAACTTGTGGCTCCTCTGTCTTGCAGGGACCCCTCCCAGAGGGGCTTGGTGGTGGGTTTGGGGTCAGAGGGACCTAAGTGAACCGATACTGATTAGAGGAAACAACCCTGGACTGCCGGCCAATGTGTGTGTGTGTGTTTGTGGTTTGTGTGCATGCATGTGGGTGTGTGTGTGATTGTGTGGGTGCGGTCAGGTGTCTATCCTCCAGGTTACAGGAAGTGGGTTCCCTCTCCACCTGTCTCTCCACCCCTCAGTGTTCTAGCTGCTCTCCCAGTTCCTCTCTTGTTGACTATTCTCATCTCACACATGCATGTCTCTAACCCCACTCCTCCCCAGAGACACAAGAGACTCCCAGCTCACTCTGATTGCATAATAAAGATCCTTTTCTTAGGAAATCACAGGTTCTAGCATAATAGTACATTCTGTTGTTTTGTGTATGTCTTGGTTATGCTTCTGCTTCTCACTTGGTATTTACTTTGTCAAATGTTTTTTCTAACCTTTATTGTAACAGGAAGTGATGATGAGACCAACCTCTCTTTCACTGATGAGCCTTGTATACAAATCAATACACATCAATATACTCCCGAGAGGCGCAGCGGTCTAAGACACTGCATCTAAGTGCTAGAGGCATAACTACAGACACTGGTTTGATTCCAGGCTGTATCACAACCGGCCGTGATCCGGAGTTCCATAGGGCGGCGCACAATTTGCCCAGCGTCGTTAGGGTTTTGCCGGGTTAGGCCGTTATTGTAAATAATAATTTGATCTTAACTGACTTGCCTAATTAAATAAAGTTTAAATAAATAAACATCAATACACAAAAAGCAAAACACAATCATAGAATCATTCTTCAGTAAAAAGGTCCCACAATTATCATTTTGAAATGCCCTAAAGGCACCAATTCATACTCCTTTAGAGAGCCTTGGAGATCATTCCACAAGTAATGTGCAAAAAAACTAAAACTCAGATTTACCTAAATCAGTAGAGATGGAATGGATCTCCAGATTTAGCCATCCCTGAGACTGGGTCTGATACCTGTACATCTGGAAGTAAAAAAATGAAGTAATGTATGTAGGAAGTTTATAAAGGAGGGCTTTAAAGGAGTACTCTATAAACAAAATAATCACATAACAATTGAACAAAATAATGATATAATTGAAACAAGCAGTAGAAAATACCATTTATTAAAAAGGTTAAGTGGGAATGCACCTGTAGATCTCACCAAGACATCATCAAATTTGGGTGGGGCAGCTAAAGCATCATCAACAACAACTGTCAATCTTTAATCGGGTTTGTGTTTACTGTATGTCCCTTATTTATGGTAATTCACACAGTCTTTCTCCACATCCTTCTGTCCCGGGTTTCTGTTACCTGCTTCTCCACCTTGTCCCTGCGGTTCGTGAGACCAGGATTCACATGATACAGTATCATCCAATCATCAGCACTGATACAGTAACTTAATAACAGTAGTCACAATACAGTATTCAAAATACATCTCAATACCGTTTAGAAAGTGAAATACATATACAGATAGTAAGACTATAAAAACATGTATAATATTGAATACTAGTGAGAGAAGAAAACAAAGTGTTTGCCACTAGATATGACTCCATCCATGGCTTTATCATGCGTCGTTTCCTGTAAATGTTGTCTTTCTCCAAAGAAAGACAAACAATAATGATGTTTCAGAGTCTCATATTACGTATAACTGAATGAATGCAATTCTTGTTTCACATCAAAATTAAATAAATGGAAAACATAGCAGTACAGACAATCCTACTTTCATGTTCTGCTTTTACATACAACTGGGCTCACATAGGAAAAAGGGCATATTTTTATTTCCTGTGTTTTCGAGTGTCAATGGTGAATGTGATGAAAGAGGATGAGGGGATTCACAGAACAAAACATTGTGAGGGAAGAGGAGGGGGGTCATTGCTGACTATACAGCCCAGTTCAGAGACATCTTTACATTCTAAGAGAAGTCAGCAACAAATCCAGCCACAAAACCAAAAAGAGAAAAAGCAGATTTTCAAGGAAATACTTTGGAGAATAGTAATTCCTCTTTATTTAATCTTTCATTTCTTTGATGGTTCTAGTTAGTTTGTGAGAGGCTGAAGTGTATGTCAGTGTCTCTATATCTGGCATAATGCATGTGTAGAGACCATTACATTCAATTACTACTCTAGTGGCTGTATGCTACCACCACAGCCGCTGATGTGGAATGTAAGTCTTGCTTTTTTATGATCATTTATTGTGGGAAACCTCAGACGCCACAAGGCAGTGTTGCAACAGGAGGCACCACACTGCAGACACTGCAACTATAGACAGAAAATCGAAGCTTGTGCTTCGTGCATAAGTGCACACCAACACCCCCATAACCAACTTTTCTCATTATAACTAGGGACAGCAATTTTTCCTGACCACTTGATCTGACCAGGAAGTCTGAGTTATTAGGCCTAGAGTTTGTCCTGCTCAGATCACATAAGTAGAGGCAATAGACCCAATTCTATTCTTCTGAATATTAGAGACACAGGGGGTTAAATTAGCCTAGTCTCAGACAGATTTTATTTGGGGGGTAGACTTGGTTTCCTGTGAAAGTTTCTGACGGCTTGCAGTCAGTTCCTGCTTGTTGAAACCCTGTGGAGGGGTTCTGACAGATGTGTAACACCTCTACATGTCTCTGGACACCAACGCGTACACACACACACACGCACGCACATGCACACACACACACACACACACGCACGCACACGCACACAGGCGCGCGCGCACGCACACACGCACACACACACGAACAAAAAATAATGTATCCGAGCCAGCCCAGTACAGTTCTTGTCAGCCCTGTAGTGTTAATCAGGCACAAGTCAAGTGAAATATATTACCTAGACTATTTGTCATGAGAGTGTGCATGTGCAGCTTGTTAGCCATGTTTTGTAGCTGAATTCCAAATAAATAACTGCTGAGTGACCTGAGAACTCTAATCTGTGTGGGTGTGAAGTGGGCATGTTTGTGTAGGTTGTTCTTCTGTAATTTAGCAGTTTCTCATGATTTGAGATGGGAGAATAGCCCATTCTCTAGAAGTTACCAGCAATGAGATGACCAATAAATGAATCCCCCACAGAGGGAATGGGGAGATCACAAAGACCTTTGTCTCTCTTCTTCTGCCCTCATCCTCCTTTCTCCATCAGCCATGTCTTACTCACTGGGGATGTCCTAGACACTAGTTTCCCTCCTCTATGGTCCGTCCTCTCTATGGTTTCTGAAAATGTTGGCTGTTGTTCCATCACTAATGAACTCATTCCCTCCCTCAGACACACGTGATTTCACTTGTGGGATGTATGGTGACGGGCGCTACTACCATGGAACTGAGAGTCTATGGTGGCTAGTATGGGTACACCTCTGGAAAAATGATTTTTTTAGGCCGTCTGCGTCTTTCAAAGTATTCAATGAAATACACACACAGGAAAATTATGTAATTTTACAATTTATTCTGGTTTATTGTGTGCTGAATAGTTTTAGCTGTGGTTTTCAAGCCATCATCAACGACTCAATCAAAGATATGTTCCGTAAGTGACCTCATAGATATTGTTGTATAACAGCTCATAAATAAAATACAAGCCAAATGAACAGATTCACTGAAAAGTTTGATATTAATTTCAAAGTTTGAAAAATGAATTCAGAGAGAGTAAAACAGTGGGCAGAATAGGATAGTAAAACCTATCTATATCAAATACAATCCAAGCAATCATGTTGCTGTTAAAATCTCTCATACAGTATAAGAAAAAACATTCTAAAAGATCAAATTTGAAGGAGGTTCTACATATAAAGAAAATAAGTAATCTGGTGTACTGGTAGCTAAATGTCCTAAGTATAAATGTATATACACTTTGACATGATGACTGCTGGATTGAATATCAATCACATTTTCCATCATAAAAAATACATTAAAAGCAGGTGAGAAATCTGACAAACAAAAGCTAGTCAATTGATAGACACAAATTCTAATATAACATTCAATACTTCAGAGTTTATTCAATCAAATTTACTGCTGTAGTAAACTCACCACGTTGTTTAAAAATGAATAGTGATAACCTTGATGATAGTAGGTTTACAAGACAGAATAGTTAAAACCCCTATTTATTCAGAATTGTATTAATTACATTTGTACTGTGTTTTATTTCTGGATTGGTATATGTGGTATACTTCCTGGGGTGGTACATTTTAATACCTTTACAGCACCATTTGTAATACGGTTGTATAGTACTTCCCTTTCTTGACACACAGTGTCTCTGTAACACCCAAGCTGCATAGCGTTGGGTCCTATCAGTTCACACCTTGCATGTGTTGGCTTTGTTCCGATCCCCTATCCCATCTCTTTCTCCATTCATCAAAGTATGCCCTTCCTCATTGGCTCTGAAGAATTGAAAAGAATTGCTGTAAGCAAGGGCTAAAACGTGTGAGAGGCTGAAATGTATGTTAGTGACATATTTCACCATATGTCATGTCAGTCCTTTCTTGTTATATCAATGGGGGAGTGAAGGAAGGTGCTCTGTTCAGGCGGTGATGGGCATGTTGTCCCTGTAGCAGGCTGCCCTCTGGGGGGCGGTGTAGCTACACAGGTCCTGGTAGATCCGGGCCATCTGCTCCCCGGCCTGCAGCTCGTCTGACTGGATCTCCAGGTTAGGACTGCTGTACTGGGAACGACGCATGCTCACTGCATCCAACAGCTGCTGGCAGTTCACTGGAGTGACCTGTGGCCGAGCACAGACAGAGAAAGAAGAAGAGGAGGGGAGAGGGAGAGAAGGAGAGGGGCAACTGTAAACTCAGTCTGCCAGCTTCTGACAGTAGACTGGAGTGATCTGAACACAACCAGACAGGGAGAGAAGAGAGGTAACTGTTAGCTCAGTTTGTATTTTTATGGCACACTCTTAGAAAAAAAGGTGCTAATCTAAAACCTTAAAGGGTTCTTTGACTGTCCCCATAGGAGAACCCTTTGAAGAACCATTTCTAGTTGCAAGTTCCATGTAGAACCTTTTTCTACAGAGGGTTCTACATGGAACCCAGAAGGGTTGTACCTGGAAGCAAAAAGGTTTGGGGAGAGCCCAAAGAACCCCTTTGAAACCCTTTTTTTCTAAGAGTATAGTGGTGCCCTTTTGACCAAATCACCTTAAAGACTAAAGTTACCTCTATTTACTCAAACACATTCTGGGACTGTGCAGGGGGGATACCACATGTTTCAGTGATCCAGGGGATATAATCTCTGCTACCTGGACGATGATAAGTTTGCTCTTGGCTGTGCTGAGGTCATGAAGCTCCTCCCCGAAACACAGGGTGACCATGGGGTCAGGGGCGGGAAGCTGGCCCTCCTGGTACAGCTGGAGAGCTGGGACAAACAAAGCAGACAGAGAAGAGTTTATTACACAGACAGAGACTGCTTTATCATAACTGCACACTGATGAGTAAAGGCATGTACTCCAAAGAGTATATGTCTGTCAGTCAAGAGTACATGAATTCCTGTCCTCTTCAGAGCACAACATCCTAAATCAAAAAACAACATGAATTCCTTCCTCCTCACCTTCAAAGAAACTTCCAGTGTCAAAAATCTTGACCACAGCGTCTCTCTCCAGTTTGCATGGCCCCCCAGGGCTGTAGTGGGGGCCCAATCCACCCTGCCCGCTCCAGAACACACGACTCTGGCACAGCCTCTTGATGAAGATGCCCTCGCGGTTGGCACGGACCAGCACACCCCTCTCCAGGTGGCCCAGGAGCTTGCGAGTGACATGGCGTTGGCGCTCAACCTCGATGAGCTCAGCAGGAGGGAAACGGACATTCTGCAGGCTGTCTGGGAGACAGTAGGGGGACCTGTGCTGGACCAAGGGAGGCTGACCCGGAGAGATACGACAGCCATCAGCATGAGATGTCACCACGCTGTCCATCAGCTTCCCACCATAGAAGAAGTTAATGATCATCTGGGAGAAGGCTGGAAACAGAGGGAGGGAAGTGTTGAGTAAGCCAGAGGAAGTCTCACAGAGGAATGCAAATAAATACATCTGTATTTAGAAATACAGAGGAAACATACCGGCATTGAAAGAACCCATCGGCGAGGGATCTTGATGCCCTGGGAAGACTGCAGGGTAATAACATTTTAAAAAGATAACTGACTGTGGTATATACTTTTTATATCATTTTATATTATATCTATCATGAAATTCAAATGTTAATTTCCTCTTACATATGCAATACGCTCGTTAAGATGCAATGATCTTGAGTGACCGTGAAAAACATCTGACCCCTCTATCATGTCATCATTTGTCATTTCATCAAAAAATACAGCCCGTCAAGCACAACAGACTCACAGGCGGTGTGACCAAGAAAGAAACACCTTAGTCAGCAAAGTGCTAAAGGAAATTAGCAAATCCTTCCCCCTCTAGGATTCTAGAATCATGTAAACAAGCTTGTGTTTAGAAGCCATAACTGCAAGGTAGTGTCGCAGAATTTTGCGTCGCTATATTTGCAGTTATTTTTAAATGAATAAATCGCAACTCTCACAAAGGAGGAACCGTAGCCTCATAGAACATACCACAATAACACCCATTTTGATACAGGAGTCATAAACATGCAAGTTTCTCTACACATCTTAAAAAATGTTCTCATGGAAAACAGCTAGACAGATACTTTTAACAAAGGACAATATGATGTATAGGCATTTGCTAACTAATTAAATAGATCAGATAATTCACACACACACACACACACACACACACACACACACACACACACACACACACACACACACACACACACACACACATATATATATATATATATATATATATATATATATATATATATATATATATATATATATATATATATGTTCCAGTTGCCACTGCATGAAAGTGTTTAAATGGACATGACACCACTGCATGTTGGAGACACTCCACCTAGATTGGATAAAAGACCCTTACCACTGGCGCTGCCCTGGGACCAGTACTCTGGGCTGGGCTGCATCCTACAGCCATCCTCCTGGGGAGAGTGGCTCCTCTTGATGATGCCAAGGTACTCATCACTGGAAGACTGACAATGGAATGACACACCATGCAATTAGTCTCTAATAACCATACATCAACAACCATACATATAATCACACATATTTAGAAACAGAAGAGGTAAGATAGTTGATAGTGGAGGATAGAGACAGAAAAGGAGAGGACTTGAGCGACAGTAAAACAAGAAAACAGAGAGAGTGAAGTTGGTGAGAAATATAGACAGAGAGAGGAAGGGAAGAAATGGATGGAAAAAAGAAAAGCATACCTGCTTCACCTCTTTGATGAGCTCCTCCAGGTGTGCAGAGCTGCAGTCCATGTCAGTAATGTCACCAGGGCTAGATGTCAAAGCTGCTGCTGCACTTTTACCTGCTGGAGCAGAGGGGACAGCATGGTTGTAAGTATTATTGTCACAGCTATTTTTTTATATTTACTATGGAAAGGGCTGATGGTCAAATGTAAATCAAGTCTCAGCAGCAAGCTGTCTTTGTCCAGGTGTCTATGTTTTCAACTCTGATCAAGGCAACATCCTGCTGCTGAAACATTAGTGACTTTTAATAGATCATTTGGGCATGGACGCAATTATTTTTTTTAACCTTTTCTCCCCAATTTCGTGGTATCCAATTGTTTTAGTAGCTACTATCTTGTCTCAACGCTACAACTCCCGTACGGGCTCGGGAGAGATGAAGGTTGAAAGTAATGCGTCCTCCGATACACAACCCAACCAAGCCGCACTGCTTCTTAACACAGCGTGCATCCAACCTCGGAAGCCAGCCGCACCAATGTGTCGGAGGAAACACTGTGCACCTGGCAACCTTGGTTAGCGTGCACTGCGTCCGGCCTGCCACAGGAGTCGCTGGTGCGCGATGAGATAAGTATATCCCTACCGACCAAGCCCTCCCTAACCCGGACGACGCTAGGCCAATTGTGGGCCAATTGTGGGTCCCACGGACCTCCCAGACGCGGCCGGTTGCGACAGAGCCTGGGCGCGAACCCAGAGTCTCTGGTGGCACAGCTGGCGCTGCAGTACAGCGCCCTTAACCACTGTGCCACCCGGGAGGCCCTGCATGGGCGCAATTTGACTCTACATCCATTCAATGCAGGTGTTTATGATGTTCATTATTCTAATGTCTCCATAGTGTAAATATGAACTCACTCTTCTGCTCCTCCTCGGGGACAATGCGATACACCTTGTAGGGCTCAGAGATGTCCAGCTGGGACCTGTCTCCCACCTCCTCGAAGTCAGGGCTCTTATTGAGGGCACACCGCAGCCTGGTCTTCCATGTAGCAGGCTCAGCCTTCTCCCCCTCCTTAAACTTCCCCTTAAACACCGCCCAGGCCTGCAGGGAGGGAGCAGGTGCATTAAAACGAGAGCCATAGTAACATACATCCAAACATAACACATACCTGCTGGTGCTGTCAACAACTTGTTATATTGAAAAAGGTCTGGAACTGAATGATAGAGATGAGAAAAGTCCACGATGAAGCCATGCATAGAAGTAATTAGAACTCAATTACTTTGACAGGCAGAATACAATTAATCACATGATAAATACAGGTAGGATACATGAAACAAAAGGTTGAATTGTAATGACATGAAACTGGACAGGTTCTGGTTTAAATGATTTGTTAACTATTAAGTTATAATTACACAAAGATATTAGATTTTCAATGTAATCTCTCTCTGCTTGACTTCTTATGGCCATGGGCTCTAATTTAGCTGGCTCCAAGGAGGCGCAAGTGTCAAACGCAGATTAGTTTGCAATTTCATCATGTAAAAACTGGTGCACTGGCATTTTCCAGCCATTATGCCAGGTTCGGCAATTTACCTGTCTAACATCAGCACGCTTGCACTGAGGGGGGAAGGGTGGCAATATTTGAGGTGTGTCCTTAAATACAAGCGCAAAAGTGACAATTTCATGGAGCGCTAATGGGGAGTTTAAAGAGCCACAAAAAGCAGGTCTTAATGGTAACCCAGTTGATAATGGCATGGCTTTTGAGAGGTAGCATTTCCAGGCATGGTGCACAGTGCCCATGGAAGAGAGATGTGCCTTTCATGCCAGTGAATCTCGTATTTAGAAACATAAAAAAACTATGTTTAATTCAAAAAATGTTTTTTAAATAATCATAGCCTCCCCTTATTCAAGGCCAATTTAGCAGCATTGCATAGATGCATCTTTTTTTCCGGGCCATTAGCCAAGTAGGCTAATAAAGGGGTTTTAAACGGTATGCTGAGAGTGCTTGGAAATATTTTGCCCTCATGCTTTCTCACAATTCACATACCTGCATAGTTAATATCGCTTGTTCAAGTATCCATCCTCATCTCCACAGAGTGCATTTAATCTGGTTACCAAAGATACTCTCCTCCAAACATATTACAATTATTCAATTAATCAACGGTAGGCCTAGGCTATATTTTGCTTATTGATAACGTGCCTCACACATACAATGCGATTTGTGGGAGCCTAGTATTTTTTATTTTAGATGAAGTGCGATGCGTAAAGACATGTAGGCTATAGGCTATGCTCGTTGAAGCCAATTACAACACTGTTGACTGACACCATTCCAAACATAGACTATTGAGCTAACTCATATGTTTTTTTTTTACTGTTGCTATTACTTATTACTGTAGCATATGCTATTTAATAAGCTGTAGTATAAATCCACAATGGACCAGGACGAGAATAGTCCATGGCCCCAGCCGAATTGGAGTTGATGACAATACAAAGATCATCAATAACCTAGAGAACTCAGACAAATGCATGCATTATTAAGCCATGCAATGCGTTGAGGGGTCAAGCCCTTGTCACACCTACAGCTTGTTTATTTATCAAATCCCAGCCCTTTAGCGCCACTGCCAGCTATTGTGCTTATAATTCTGGCTGTGAAAACAGCACCAATGTTTCTGACACACCCCCAGACCAAGAGTTACTGCCAGCACTTAGATTTAGCATTGTGTTAGGTTTGTTCAAATAGAGCCCCATGGCTCATAGATCAACGTATTGTCAATTATGTCATCATACTCTGTAGCCTATTTATGTGCGTTACAGGTGGTGAGAATGTGTTAATAAACCAACAACACGTAATGCACACCTGCTTGATTTGTAGGTGCATACTAAACAATTAATGTGTAGCCTATTTATCCGCGTTACAGGTGGTGAGAATGTTTTAGTAAAACCAACAAAACGTAATTCACACCTGCTCTATTTGTAGGTGCGAAAAAAAAGTTTGTGATATATGTCTCTCCATAAGTGGTGAGGAAGGCTAAACATATCCGTGATCTAAATATGCTCTCAAATCTACCGCTATCAACAAAACCCTCGTTTGAAATGTATGCCAATAAACCTACCTTGAAGATAGAGGCGTCGACCTCCTGGTTGTAATCCTGCTTCCCAGCATGTTTCCAGGGGATGCGGAACATAGTGCGACTGTCGTCCTCCCAGAGCAGCCCCGGGTACTGGCCGCTCTGGATCTGCTCAACTAGCCACTGTTTCAGCCTCCGACCGCCCGGGTTTACTGACATCTGTCATAAACATTCACAAGATATGTCACTGTATGGGCTGAACGTTTGTTTTAATTTGATACTTGTTTGTGATAATTATGAACTTATTTCAAGAGAGAGAGAGTAAAAAGTAAAACAAGATAATATTGGTTTATTATTTCAAAACATTTATCTTTTTATATAGCTAACAAGGGACCACTCTTGAAGAGTTTAAACAAAGACTAAACCTTACCTTTTATTTTTGTATTGATAAGTCCTTTAGATATCCTTGTGATATCCTTCAAATAGCTTATTGAAGACTATTAAACCCTAACACCAAGTCGATGTCTCAGAGTCAATAGAATAAATCTTTACTCGCATAACAGTTTAATCTCTTATTTCAGATGAATGAAGCATTGACTGCAAGCTGATTGGACAGATGCGTTTCACTTGTATCCAATCGGGTTTAGGAAATACTTATAGATAAACCAATTCGGAAGTCTTGTTCTTGGAAGCATGGGCATTTACAAGAAATCATCTGACAGGAGATATCGTAGGGTCTAGGCCACAGTTGGCTACAGACGGGATTGAACAATCCTGGATAATAATTAGTAAAGGATAAAGGGAATTTCACCGCGTCATAAAATTACATTTGACTGTAAAGGTCGGTCCAACAGGTATTGTTCCTTCGTCACCCCACTGGTGCAGGTTTTACTACAGCCTAGGCTGCATTCAAACATACTGTAGGTGTAGGCAGAGTGACTTTCATGTTGGCTATGTTGGACAGATATGTACTCTGAAATAGATGCAATTATAAAGTGTTTATCATGTTACCATGTGAATTCGTTTTTATTTCGTGGAAATAAGAGTGTAAAAAAAGAAGACAAAGTCTCTAATGCCAACATGCGTATTCATAGCCCTTATACTGAAAGGACTATACACAAAACATTAGGAACACCTGCTCTTTCCATGACATAGACTGACCAGGTGAAAGCTATGACCCCAATTATGATGTCACCTGTTAAATCCACTTCAATCAGTATAGATGAAGGGGAGGATACAGGTTGAAGAAGGATTGTGTATGTGTGCCATTCAGAGGGTGAATGGGCAAGCAAAAGATGTACAGAACACCATACAAAGAACACCGTACCCACTGTGAAGCATGGAGGTGGAAACATCATGCTTTGGGGCTGTTTTTCTGCAAAGGGTCCAGGACGACTGATCCGTGTAAAGGAAAGAATGAATGGGGCCATGTATAGTGAGATTTTGAGTGAAAACCTCCTTCCATCAGCAAGGGCATTGAAGATGAAACGTGGCTTGGTCTTTCGGCATGACAATGATCCCAAACACACCGCCCGGGCAATGAAGGAGTGGCTTCGTAAGAAGCATTTCAAGGTCCTGGAGTGGTGTAGCCAGTCTCCAGATCTCAACCCCATAGAAAATCTTTGGAGGGAGTTGAAAGTCCGTGTTGCCCAGCAACAGCCCCAAAACATCACTGCTCTAGAGGAGATCTGCATGGAGGAATGGGCCAAAATACCAGCAACAGTGTGTGAAAACCTTGTGAAGACTTACAGAAAACATTTGACCTCTGTCATTGCCAACAAAGGGTATATAACAAAGTATTGAGATAAACTTTTGTTATTGACCAAATACTTATTTTCCTTTATAATTTGCAAATAAATTCATAAAAAATCCTACAATGTGATTTTCTGGATTTATTTTCTCATTTTGTCTGTCATAGTTGAAGTGTACCTATGATGAAAATTACAGGCCTCTCTCATCCTTTTAAGTGGGAGAACTTGCACAATTGGTGGCTGACTAAATACTTTTTTGCCCCACTGTACATGCAACTTAAAAGTTAGATCTCATAAAATGTATATTTGAAAACGTTTGGACATCACAGCAACCTTGAGGGAATCTTATTTGTCAGAAAAGGGATGTTCATATGATCGGGAAGATATACAAAACCTTGCAGAGAGCATATCCAACTGACAATCTCTTAGAAAAAAATATAAACTATTGAAACCAAGACTTTAAAAAACTGATGTTGGCACAAGATGGAAGGAATGTTAGCATAACTAATGAAATTACAGCTAACAAAAGAGTATGCTTAATCCAGTGTAAGATAATGTATAGAATTAATTATGCAAGAGACAAAATTCACAAATTATACAGTACAACGGCAGAATCATGTCTTCAGTGTAAAACAAATAATGACTTAATAATCAATGCTTTTTGTGAAGTCCGGAAGTTGTGGATGGAGCTAGAAAGCTGTCAGAAGTATTGCAATGTAAACTTAATTTGAATCTATTCTGTCTGCATATTTCAAGACATTGCATATGGGTTTGTAGTGAGATGGACGATTCTCTTCTCATCACTCATCTTGAAAAAATGGATACAAAAAACTTGGAAATCAATCAATTCGCCATCATTAACACAATGGAAAAATGATTGATTATTTAAATATTGAAAGTGCGTGGGCTTTGGAGAGAAACAAAATGGTGCAGTTTCAGGCCATGTGGCGGAAAATGATGTGGGCCCTGGAGATGGGGGTATGTGCTAGTGGGTCTAGCCAGGTGGGATGTAGTTATTGTTTGTATGATGTTGTCATTTGTGTGTATGTTTTGTATTGGTTATAAAATCTTATGAAAAAAGAATGGTTCACCGCCCAGAGGACATCCAGACAACAGTGGGAAGCATTGGAGTCAACATGGGCCAGCATCCCTGTGGAACACTTTTGACACCTTGTAGTCCATGCCCTGACAAATTGAGGTTGTTCTGAGGGCAAAAGGGACGCAACTCAGTAATAGGAAGGTGTTCCTAATGTTTTGTAAACTCTGTGTATATGCTAAAAATAGCCTGCCCTACAGTAGAGAGCTGATTTCATCTGACTAATATTAAAACTACACAGGAATGGTTCAGTGGTTTCAACAGATACTGCAGGACTGAATGTTGGCGGAGAGGGTTAACTTGTTGTGCCCCATCCTTAGTACTGTATTCAGACAGCCTTTGTATGTATCATTTCGAAACTGAGAAAAGCAGTTGTGGTGAAGGTAAGGTCACATGTCCAGGGTGCGTTTTGAGGATTTGAGCCATGTCGTGGTCTGGCCTCACCTGTATGGCAGGGGTGGAGTCTTTATAGGGTGGGACTGTTTGGGGAAGCTGGGGGTGGCATGGTCTCTGGGTCAAAGAAGGACTTCTCACTGAGGGGAACAGAACACTCATTGTTACTACTGTGTCCATGCCAGTCTGGGGTGGCACTGCCAAGGCACTCTGTCTCTGACCAACCCCCCATCTCTGGGTCTTTCCCTAACACATACACAAATAACATTTTACTTGTCACATGTGCTGAATAGAGTAGCTTTAGACTGAATCGTGAAATTCTTATTTACGTGGTCTTCCCAACGATGCAGAGTAAAAACATATATATTTTTAAATGGTAACACTAGGAAAAACATACGCAAGAATGGAGCTACACTACATGACCAAAAGTATGTGGACAGCTGATCGTCGAACATCTCATTCCAAAATCATGGGCATTAATATAGAGTGGTTCCCCCATGTGCTGCCTCCACTCTTCTGAGAAGGCTTTCCACTAGATGTTGGGACATTGCTGCGGGGGACATTAGTGAGGCTGGGCACTGATGTTTGGCGATTAGGCCTAGCTTGCAGTCAGTGTTCCAATTCCTCCCAAAAGGGTTTGATGGGGTTGAGGACAGGGCTCTTGGCAGGCCAGTCAAGTTCTTCCACACTGATCTCGACAACCCATTTCTGTATGGACCTTGCTTTGTGCACAGGGGCATTGTCATGCTGAAACAGGAAAGGGCCTTCCCCAAACTGTTGCCACAAATTTGGAAACACAGAATCACTAGAATGCTGTAGTGTTAAGATTTTTCTTCACTGGAACTAATGGGCCTAGACCAAGCAATGAAAAACAGCCCCATACAATTATTCCTCCTCCACCAAACTTTATAGTTGGCACTAAGCATTGGGGCAGGTAGCGTTCTCCTGGCATCTGCCAAATCCAGATTTTTCTGTTCCTGTCATCACTCCAGAGAACGAGTTTCCACTGCTACAGAGTCCAATGGCGGCGAGTTTACACCACTCCAGCCGACGCTTGGCATAGTGCATGGGGATCTTATTAAGCTTGTGTGCGGCTGCTCGGCCATGGAAACCCATTTCATAAAGCTCCAGACAAACAGTTATTGTGCTGATGTTGCTTCCAGAGGCAGTTTGGAACTCTGTAATGAGTGTTGCAACTGAGGACAGATGATTTTTATGTGCTACAGTGCCTTGCGAAAGTATTCAGCCCCCTTGAAATTTGCGACCTTTTGCCACATTTCAGGCTTCAAACATAAAGATATAAAACTGTATTTTTTTGTGAAGAATCAACAACAAGTGGGACACAATCATGAAGTGGAACGACATTTATTGGATATTTCCAACTTTTTTAACAAATCAAAAACTGAAAAAGTGGCATGCAAAATTATTCAGCCCCCTTAAGTTAATACTTTGTAGCGCCACCTTTTGCTGCGATTCTTCCAGAATGGTCCTGTATTTGGCTCCATCCATCTTCCCATCAATTTTAACCATCTTCACTGTCCCTGCTGAAGAAAAGCAGGCCCAAACCATGATGCTGCCACCACCATGTTTGACAGTGGGGATGGTGTGTTCAGGGTGATGAGCTGTGTTGCTTTTACGCCAAACATAACGTTTTGCATTGTTGCCATAAAGTTCAATTTTGGTTTCATCTGACCAGAGCACCTTCTTCCACATGTTTGGTGTGTTTCCCAGGTGGCTTGTGGCTAACTTTAAACGACACTTTTATGGATATCTTTAAGAAATGGCTTTCTTCTTGCCACTCTTCCATAAAGGCCAGATTTGTGCAATATACGACTGATTGTTGTCCTATGGACAGAGTCTCCCACCTCAGCTGTAGATCACTGCAGTTCATCCAGAGTGATCATGGGCCTCTTGGCTGCATCTCTGATCAGTCTTCTCCTTGTATGAGCTGAAAGTTTAGAGGGACAGCCAGGTCTTGGTAGATTTGCAGTGGTCTGATACTCCTTCCATTTCAATATTATCGCTTGCACAGTGCTCCTTGGGATGTTTAAAGCTTGGGAAATCTTTTTGTATCCAAATCCGGCTTTAAACTTCTTCACAACAGTATCTCGGACCTGCCTGGTGTGTTCCTTGTTCTTCATGATGCTCTCTGCGCTTTTAACGGACCTCTGAGACTATCACAGTGCAGGTGCATTTCTACGGAGACTTGATTACACACAGGTGGATTGTATTTATCATCATTAGTCATTTAGGTCAACATTGGATCATTCAGAGATCCTCACTGAACTTCTGGAGAGAGTTTGCTGCACTGAAAGTAAAGGGGCTGAATAATTTTGCACGCCCAATTTTTCAGTTTTTGATTTGTTAAAAAAGTTAGAAATATCCAAAAATGTCGTTCCACTTCATGATTGTGTCCCACTTGTTGTTGATTCTTCACAAAAAATACAGTTTTATATCTTTATGTTTGAAGCCTGAAATGTGGCAAAAGGTCGCAAAGTTCAAGGGGGCCGAATACTTTCGCAAGGCACTGTATGTGCTTCAGCACTCGGCAATCCTCTCCTGTGAGTTTGCATGGTCTACCACCTCGTGGCTGAGCCTTTGTTGTCCCCACTTCACAATAACAGTACTTATAGTTGACCGGGGCAGCTCTAACAGTGCAGAAATTTGAAGAACTGACTTGTTGGAAAGTTGGCATCCCATGATGGTGCCACATTGAAAGTCACTGAGCCCTTCAGTAAGGCCAATGTTTGTGTATGGAGATTGCATGGCTGTGTGCTCAATTTTATACACTTGTCAGCAACAGGTGTGGCTGAAATAGCCGAATCCACTCATTTGAAGGGGTGTCCACATACTTGTATACAGGTCCTGTGTAGCTCAGTTGGTATAGCAGGTCACTTGCAACGCCAGGGTTGTGGGTTCGATTCCCAAGGGGGACCAGTATGTATGCACTCTACTGTAAATTGCTCTGGATTAGAGAGTATGCTAAATGACAAAAATCTCAAATGTAAATAGATACAGGAAGTACCAGATCAAAGACTGGAATTAAAATGCAATTTCTCCCCATTGGTTTACATATTTTTTTATTTTATTTTACTAGGCAAGTCAGTTAAGAACAAATTCTTATTTTCGATGACGGCCTAGGAACAGTGGGTTAACTGCCTGTTCAGGAGCAGAACGACATATTTTGTACCTTGTCAGCTCAGGGATTTGAACCTTTCGGTTACTAGTCCAATGCTCTAACCACTAGGCTACCTTGCTGCTAGGCTACCCTAACCACTAGGCTACCTTGCTGCTAGGCTACCCTAACCACAACTACCAAGTGAAAAAAATATTCTGGAATATTTTATTAAATCTATTTTTTTTAAAAATTGGACTAAAAAGCTTGGTTAGATATGTGATAACAATCCTGAATTACCTCAGGTGTAACCAATCACCTTCAAAATCACACACTAAGTTTATTGGCCTCCATCTGTGTTAAATTGTAGTGATTCGCATGATTTCAGGATAAATTCAGCAGTTCAAATCAAATTGTATTTGTCACATGCACCGTTTCAACAGGTGTAGGTAGACCTTACAGTGAAATGCTTAATTACAAGCCCTTAACCAACGATGCAGTTAAGAAAAATACCTAAAAAAAACAAAGTAACAAAAAATTAAAGAAATAACAATAGCGAGGCTATATACAGTAGGTACTGGTACAGAGTTAATGTGCGGGGGCACCGGTTAGTTGAGTTAATTGAGGTAATATGTACATGTAGGTAGAGTTATTAAAGTGACTATGCATAGATAATAATAACAGAGAGTAGCAGCAGCGTAAGAGGGGGGCAATGCAAATAGTCTGGGGAGCCATTTGATTAGATTTTCAGGAGTCTTACGGATTCGGGGTAGAAGCTGTTTACAAGTCTCTTGGACCTAGACTTGGCGCTCCAGTACCTCTTGCCATGCGGAAGCAGAGAGAACAGTCTATGACTAGGGTGGCTGGAGTCTTTGACAATTTTTAGGGCCTTCCTCTGACACAGCCTGGTATAGAGGTCCTGGATGGCAGTAAGCTTGGCCCCAGTGATGTACTGGGCCATACACACTACCCTCTGTAGTGCCTTGCAGTCGGAGGTCGAGCAGCTGTCATACCAGGCAGTGATGCAACCTGTCAGGACACTTTTGATGGTGCAGCTGTAGAATCTTTTGAGGATCTGAGGACCCATGACAAATCTTTTCTGTCTCCTGAGGGGGAATAGGTTTTGTCGTGCCCTCTTCACGACTGTCTTGGTGTGCTTGGACCATGTTGGTTTGTTGGTGATGTGGACACCAAGGAACTTGAAGCTCTCAACCTGCTCCACTGCAGCCCTGTCGATGAGAATGGGGGCGTGCTTGGTCCTCCTTTTCCTGTAGTCCACAATCATCTCCTTTGTCCTTTGTTGTACGTTGAGGGAGAGGTTGTTGTCCTGGCAACACACAGCCAGGTCTCTGACCTCTTTCCTGTAGGTTCCCTCTGCTGGATAGTGAATTGCAAAGCAATCACTCAACCATAAGCACCAGGGAGCGTTCAAAAGAACTCTGGGACAAAGTTGTGGAAAGGCACCGATCAGGGGATGGGTATAAAAATATTTTAAATGCCTTGAATACCCCTTGAAGCACTTGGGAGATTCTATAACCATGTGGTCAAAATGTTTGTGGTCTGACAAAATGAAAATGAAACTATTTGGCCTAAATGTAAAGCTTTATGTTTGGTGCAAACCCTACATGGCACATCACCCAAAGAACACTATCCCTAATGTGAAGCATGGTGGTGGCAGCATCATGTTATGGGGATGTTTCTCGTCGTCAGGGACTGATCAGGATAGAAGGTAAAATTAACGGAGCAATGTACAGAAAAGTCCTTGAGGAAAACCTGCTACCCTCTGCAAGAAAGCTGAAACTGGGAGTGAAGTTCACCTTTCAGCATGACAACAACCCGAAGCACAAAGCTACAGTGGAGTGGCTAAGGAATATAAAGGAACATTTCCTTGAGTGGCCCAGTCAGAGCCCTGACCTAAATACAATCGAAACTTTGCAGCATGACTTGAAGATTGCTGTCCATCAGCACTCCCCAAGGAACTTGAAAGAGCTTGAACAGTCTTCCAAAGAAGAATGGTCAAATATTGCCAAATATAGGTGCGCAAAGTTGGGAGAGACCTATCCCAACAGACTCACGGCTGTAATTTCTGTCAAAGGTGCTTCCACCAACTCAGGGGGGGTGGAGAGGTATACAATTATGACATTTCAGTTTTGTATTTAATATATATATATTTTTAGCGCTTTGGTACTATTTTCACAAGTATGTGGTACATTTACAAAACTCAAAACTGGTCACACTTGTAAAGCAGTCAGTCTTTCATTCAAAACCTGTCAATGTGCATTCATTTGGAATGTAAACATCTCTCACTGCACAACCAACCATTGATTCAATATATACATTTGTGAAATGTAATGAGAACATTGGTTTAATCCCCAAAACACAACATTGATATCGTTTCAATCTGGTCGTTTTAACTACCAGTTAATCCAATACCAAACAATGCAAGATACATGTTTCGAATCCCCCTTAGAAGTGATGAAAGTAATATGCTACAGTACAGTAAATTACAGTAGATTACAGTTTTCACATTAGGCAATACACTTAAATTACCCAACAAAATGGATCGAAAATCTATCATTTCCATAATATCTATCCAATGTGTAATCAAAGGTGTGATCAATGAAGATATCCTCTACAACCATTCATGCAACATTAAAAAAAAATGCAATATAGGTGTACTGTCTGTAATAAAATGTAAGAAATTAAATGAAACAAATTAAATTGATGAAAATAAAACAAAATTTAGCATGCATTCATTTGTATCAAGACTGTCTTGAGCATTTGGCCATAAATTCATCCACATCACAGTGAATGTCCTCATTGTTCATGCACCACAGGAAAAAGCTTTTGGCATGGCGAATCCAAGCTTGACATTTGGTCGTCATTGATGTCATAACATGCCTCATCCATGGCCAGAAGGAGGGTGGCAAGCTCATGGGGATGGCGATCGTACAGCTTCGACCTTCAATCCTATTGAGGATTTTCAACCCTATTGAAAATCCTCAATAGGGTTGAAAGAATAGAGAGTATGGGGCAGGTATAGCATCATGAATTGGGGATGGGCCCGAAACCATGCCTGAACCACCTCTGCATGGTGGAACCTAGCATTGTCCCACACAATGACCCTTCACCATGACAGGCCCGCTCAATTTGATTGAGAAACACAATGAGCTGTGCAAGTAATGGCCGATGTCCGACCACAACATCTTCAGAGATAGCTGTTTCCTCCACGTTGTCCAGGCACTTGGATGGTCGCCAGTTGGCCGATGTTCCGCCCACGGAGACGAGTTTTGGCCAGGTTGAAGTCCGCTTCATCAACAAAGATATACTTGTGATTGATGCTGCTGTGAACAATCTTAAAATATATTTTGGTTAGTTACTTTTACAGTATAGTTCCAATATGATATTGTGATTCTGAAGATAGAACAGAGTATACTGTCACTAGATCATACTGTAAGAATACTGTAACATGTTTTGTGAATTTAAATGCATTACAATGTCATTTACTGTACATGTAATGGTAATATGCATAGTTCATATCATGTAACCTTACAGGTTTTCTTGGTGAAATGTTCTCATTATCAAATTGACAGTTGATCTTTTCAGATCGGGGTGTACTAATTTGGCAGCCTCTGCCATGGTAAGGCCTCTGTTTGCCACGAGGTCAATGACGATGACCCGGGCTTCATTAGACACAACAGTTTCCTGACGGGGCCCGTGCCCACGTCTTGGACCTCTTAATGTTTTAAATTTGAGGATATGTTTTGAGTTTGTACTAAGAGTTGTGATATTTTACCACATACCTGCGAAAATAGTACCAAAGCGATTAAAAAGCAGCGTTTCCCAATCTCGGCTCTGCCCCCTTGGGTACACATTTGATTTGGATTCAAATCATCAAAGCTTGATGATGAGTTGGTTATTTGAATCAGCTGTGTAGTGCTGGTGCAAGAAACTAAATGTGCACCTGAGGAGGGAGGGGTGCAGAACCAAGTTTGGGAAACCCTGCTCTTAAGCACTGACACAACAAAGTGTGAAAAAAGTTCAAGGGGGTGTAGACTTTCTATAGGCACTGTACATGAAGGCAGGGTAAAGTGACTAGACATCAGCATAGATAATAAGAACATAAACAACATAGTGGCAGCAGCATATGATGTGTAGGAGTGTGTGTGTGTGTTTGTGTTATGTCGGTATGAATGTGTGTGTGTACACTACCGGTCAAAAGTTTTAGAACACCTACTCAATCAAGGGTTTTTCTTTATTTTTACCATTTTCTACATTGTAGAATAATAATAATAGTGAAGACATCAAAACTATGAAATAACACATATGGAATCATGTAGTAACCAAAAAAGTGTTGAACAAATCCAAATATATTTATATTCTTCAAATAGCCACCTTTTGCCTTGACAGCTTTGCACACGCTTGGCATTCTCTCAACAATCTTCATGAGGTAGTCACCTGGAATGCATTTCAATTAACAGGTGTGCATTCTTAAAAGTACCTTTGTGGAATTTCTTTCCTTCTTAATGTGTTTGAGCCAATCAGTTGTGTTGTGACAAGGTGTGTGTGTGTGTGTGTGGGGGGGGGGTAGTATACAGAAGATAGCCGTATTAGGTAGAAGATCAGGTCCATAGGAATGGAAGACCCAGAGTTAAGGATAAGGATAAGTTAATTAGAGTTACCAGCCTCAGAAATTGCAGTCCAAATAAATGTTTCACAGAGTTCAAGTAACAACTGGTCAGAGGAGACTGTGTGAATCAGGCCTTCATGGTCGAATCAATAAGAAGAAGATACTTGCTTGGGCCAAGAAACACGAGCAATGGACATCAGACCGGTGGAAATCTGTCCTTTGGAGATTTTTGGAGATTGAAGATTTTTTTTAAAAGATTTTTAGTTCCAACCACCGTGTCTTTGTGAGACGCTGTGTGGGTGAACGGACAATCTCCACATGTGTATTTCCCACCGTAAATCATGGAGGAGGAGTTCTATGGTGTGGGGGTGCTTTGCTGGTGACACTGTCTGTGATTTACTTAGAATTCAAGGCACACTTAACCAGCATGGCTACCACAGCATTCTACAGCGATGCGTCATCCCATCTGTTTTGGGCTTAGTGGGACTATCATTTGTTTTTAAACAGGACAATGACAAAACACACCTCCAGGCTGTGTAAGGGCTATCTGACCAAGATGGAGAGTGATGGAGTGCTGCATCAGATGACCTGGCCTCCACAACCCCCCAACCTCAACCAAATTGAGATGGTTTGGGATGAGTCTGACCGCAGAGTGAAGGAAAAGCAGCCAACAAGTGATCAGCATATGTGGGAACTCCTTCAAGACTGTTGGAAAAGCATTCCAGGTGAAGCTGGTTGAGAGAATACCAAGAGTGTGCCATGAAGGCAAAGGGAGGCTATTTGAAGAATCTCAAATATAAAATATATTTTGATTTGTTTAACACTTTTTTGGTTATTACAGTGAGGATTTTGTGTGAGAGTGTCAGTGTAGTGTGAGAGTGAGAGAGTGTGTATATATAGTCATGTGAGTGTGCATAGAATTAGTGCAAGATAGGGTCAGCGTGGATAGTCCGGGTAACAATGAACAATTTAGCAGTCTTATGGCGATTTAGCAATATTATGGCATGGGGATAGAAGCTGTTGCAGAGCCTGTTGGTCCAAGAGCTGATGCTCTGGTACCATACACTTTCAAGCACAAGCTCTCTCTATCTCTGCACATACACATACACACACACACATTAGTTTAGTTATGATTTGATAATACTTCGGTTTGTAGCCAGCCTTATACAATTGCTGTAAGGTTGTTTCAGTCTCAATATGCTGATTTGGCTTCATAATAATATTTATTAGCATATATTTTTTGGCAAACAATGAAAGTGTACATTTGAATATTAATAAAGCAGATACATACACTATGATACAACATCATTTGTACCACTAAACATTTAACAAAGATCTTAAAAATTCCCTAAAACTAAAATAATATTTAGAACTTCTGATAAATTGACAAGCAAATTTCCAAAGAAGATTTACAGTAGATTTTTAGGAAGACCCCATATTATGACTTTGGGCTGTGATGATCCTTCATTTTACTAGCTGGAACGAGGCATTCATTTTCTATGGTAAAGCTGCTGTTATTTAAAGCTTTATCACATGCAGCTATACAGTAGCTGGATTAGTTTAAATTAGGGCGGAGAGCATCTTATGTTCATTCATATGTCCATTCAACCCTCAACACCAATCAGATCTTCCATCTAACCAGCGGACTGCATTTAACATGATGTAATCATGGTACCATGTAATAACATATTGATAAACATATTAATAATAATTTATTATAATGTAATGTTAGGTGTAGGACTTTTTCCTGATCATGTGACCTAACCAGGTCCTCGTTATAGGTCTTAGGCAGATGATTAAAAAAAATGCTAGTCCTACACTTCTTTATCTGTTTGGCCTTAAAAGTTGACATGTTGGGTTTAGAGATAAGTTGAGGCAACGTTATAGGACAGGTGAAGCCTCATGGTAGTATGTAACTGTAAGGTCAAGGTGTTGAGGTGTGGAGGTGTTTGGATTAAGGCTTCAGTGAGCATCAGAGCTCCTGATCAGGCTGTACTAAGGTCAGTTTAGTGGCGATGGACATGGGAGGTAGTGCAGTGGTGAGAGAGTCAGTTAGACAATACCCCTATGCACTTGGGACCTGCAAGTACTAAATAGTTAGGCAATAAGGTGACAATTCCACCTAGTCTATCAGAGGGCAGGGTGGAGCTATTCCCATATTGCTTAGGAGGACTAGGTTCTGGAGAATGTCTTGGTCAAGAGAAACCCCTGGCCCTACTTACACCCATCAGATCCTTTCAGATCTAAGTGCCTAGGGATTGGGAAATTGTCTCACTCTACAGGCAGGCCTGAGCTGGAGGTTGGTGGGACCAGGGAGACTCGCGGCCCCTTGGCTCATCTGTTTCCCCCAGAGCCGTTGTAGGCATTGTAGGGTAGAGGGTAGACACTGGAGGCCTGGTTCATCCAGCCCTGGTCCCCTCCTCTCCTCTGGTTCTCCTGCTGCTGCTGCTCTATGTACTGGTTCAGCAGCACTCCCACCTGCTCCTGGTCCTTGAAGGGACTGTGGCAGAAACTGGCCCGCAGCCACGCCCGGTACTGGAGAGAAGACAGACAGAAAAGACCATGTTTGATGGTTCAGATCAATTAGTGTTCTATGGTCCCCCAAGGGTGGGATGTCAGAGCAGAGTGTTCTGGCGTCAGAGCAGAGTGTTCTGGCGTCAGAGCAGAGTGTTCTGGCGTCAGAGCAGAGTGTTCTGGCGTCAGAGCAGAGTGTTCTGGCGTCAGAGCAGAGTGTTCTGGCGTCAGAGCAGAGTGTTCTGGCGTCAGAGCAGAGTGTTCTGGAGTCAGAGCAGAGTGTTCTGGAGTCAGAGCAGAGTGTTCTGGAGTCAGAGCAGAGTGTTCTGGAGTCAGAGCAGAGTGTTCGGGCGTAAGAGCAGAGTGTTCTGAGCAGAGTGTTCAGAGCAGAGTGTTCTGAGCAGAGTGTTCGGGCGTAAGAGCAGAGTGTTCGGGCGTAAGAGCAGAGTGTTCGGGCGTAAGAGCAGAGTGTTCGGGCGTAAGAGCAGAGTGTTCGGGCGTAAGAGCAGAGTGTTCGGGCGTAAGAGCAGAGTGTTCGGGCGTAAGAGCAGAGTGTTCGGGCGTAAGATCAGAGTGTTCGGGCATAAGAGCAGAGTGTTCTGGCGTCAGAGCAGAGTGTGTGGGTGAGAAGTTATTTTTCTATTACCACCCTTTCACTTGGTTTCTTTTCCTTCCCAGTAGATGGTGATAGATGTAGATAGAGTTAGCTACAATCCAAGCAATTTATCTCTAGATCAATCTCTGTGTGTGGTTGGCAAACGGACAGCAGACATTCCTGAAAACAAGGGACTTTTCTCAGCAGCTCAGAGAGCCATAAGAGGTCCAACAGCTGTGCCCCCAACACACTCACTCTGGCTTTAACAACATTGCTTCTGGGCTTGATCCCAACTTGAAATCTGTGCACGTAAATCATGCATTGATGTCATTGCATGTGTAACTTGTGAAAATTCAAGTTACACATGCTGATCTCAAGATGAGATGTGACCTTCTATGAGAACTGAAAGTATCATATATTTACATAGACAATGTCCTCTAAAATGGCCCAGTGTCTGGGTTTAACGGTACTCGAGGAGGCAGCAGGGGTTGGGTGGGAAACCCCTGGCAGAAGTCCCAGGTCTTCAACCCAGCGGTCAGTGGGCCCACATAGGGACCAGTGAGAGCTGAGGAAGGGGTGGGGAAAGTTAGCTCTGAATCAGACCTTTACCAAGAACCTGCCTCCACTTCCGTCACTCCTCCTCTGACGTTCCTGCTCACACATTAGCTACGGGCTCTCAAGCAAAAACAGATCTAGGACCAACCTCGATTGTAGTGACTGTGTAAGTGACGTCACCCAATTCCATTGAAGCTTGTAGAAAAGTACACTTTTCAAAAAAGAACTTAGGAAAATTGCAATTGGTTCAGAACAGTGCAGCACGGCTGGCCCTTGGATGTACACAGAGAGATAATATTAATAATATGCATGTCAATCTCACCTGGCTCAAAATGGAAGAGAGATGGACTTCATCACTGCTTGTATTTATGAGAGGTATTGACATGTTGAATGCACCGAGCTGTCTGTTTGAACTACTGGCGCACAGCTCGGACACCCGTGCATACCCCACAAGACATGCCACAAGTCTCTTCACAGTCCCCAAGTCCAGAACAGACTATGGAAGGCGCACAGTACTGAATAGAGCCATGACTACATGGAACTCTATTCCACATCAAGTAACTCATGCAAGCAGTAAAATTAGATTTAAAAACAGATTCAAAAAAAGATCTTATGGAACAGCAGGGACTGTGACGCAACAGAAACATAGGCACAGACACATACAGTGGGGCAAAAAAGTATTTAGTCAGCCACCAATTGTGCAAGTTGTCCCACTTAAAAAGATGAGGCCTGTAATTTTCATCATAGGTACACTTCAACTATGACAGACAAAATGAGAAGAATAAAATCCAGAAAATCACATTGTAGGATTTTTAATGAATTTATTTGCAAATTATGGTGGAAAATGAGTATTTGGTCACCTACAAACAAGCAAGATTTCTGGCTCTCACAGACCTGTAACTTCTTCTTTAAGAGGCTCCTCTGTCCTCCACTCGTTACCTGTATTAATAGCACCTGTTTGAACTTGTTATCAGTATAAAAGACACCTGTCCACAACCTCAAACAGTCACACTCCAAACTCCACTACTGCCAAGACCAAAGAGCTGTCAAAGGACACCAGAAACAAAATTGTAGACCTGCACCAGGCTGGGAAGACTGCATCTGCAATAGGTAGGCAGCTTGGTTTGAAGAAATCAACTGTGGGAGCAATTATTAGGAAATGGAAGACATACAAGACCACTGATAATCTCCCTCGATCTGGGGCTCCACGCAAGATCTCACCCGTGGGGTCAAAATGATCACAAGAACGGTGAGCAAAAATCCCAGAACCACACGGGGGGGACCTAGTGAATGACCTGCAGAGAGCTGGGACCAAAGTAACAAAGCCTACCATCAGTAACACACTACGCCGACAGGGACTCAAAACCTGCAGTGCCAGACGTGTCCCCCTGCTTAAGCCAGTACATGTCCAGGCCCGTCTGAAGTTTGCTAGAGAGCATTTGGATGATCCAGAAGAAGATTGGGAGAATGTCATAATGGTCAGATGAAACCAAAATATAACTTTTTGGTAAAAACTCAACTCATTGTGTTTGGAGGACAAAGAATGCGGAGTTGCATCCTAAGAACACCATACCTACTGTGAAGCATGGGGGTGGAAACATCATGCTTTGGGGCTGTTTTTCTGCAAAGGGTCCAGGACGACTGATCCGTGTAAAGGAAAGAATGAATGGGGCCATGTATAGTGAGATTTTGAGTGAAAACCTCCTTCCATCAGCAAGGGCATTGAAGATGAAACGTGGCTAGGTCTTTCAGCATGACAATGATCCCAAACACACCGCCCGGGCAACGAAGGAGTGGCTTCGTAAGAAGCATTTCAAGGTCCTGGAGTGGCCTAGCCAGTCTCCAGATCTCAACCCCATAGAAAATCTTTGGAGGGAGTTGAAAGTCCGTGTTGCCCAGCAACAGCCCCAAAACATCACTGCTCTAGAGGAGATCTGCATGGAGGAATGGTGCAAAATACCCTCAACAGTGTGTGAAAACCTTGTGAAGACTTACAGAAAACGTTTGACCTCTGTCATTGCCAACAAAGGGTATATAACAAAGTATTGAGACAAACTTTTGTTATTGACCAAATACTTATTTTCCACCATAATTTGCAAAGAAATTCATAAAAAATCCTACAATGTGATTTTCTGGATTTTTTTCTTCTCATTTTGTCTGTCATAGTTGAAGTGTACCTATGATGAAAATTACAGGCCTCTCTCATCTTTTTAAGTGGGAGAACTTGCACAATTGGTGGCTGACTAAATACTTTGCCCCACTGTACATACACACACACAAACGGTAGCATACGCACTATATACACACATACACATGGATTTTGTACTGTAAATATGTGGTAGTGGTGGAGTAGGGGCCTGAGGGCACACAGTCTGTGAATGTATTGTAATATTTTAAAAATTGTGTCACGACTTCCGCCGAAGTTGGTCCCTCTCCTTGTTCGGGCGGCGTTCGGCGGTCGACGTCACCAGCTTTCTAGTCACCACCGATCCATGTTTAATTTTAATTTGTCTTTATTATTACACACCTGGTTTCCATTCCATAATCAAAATGTTCCTAATTTAACCCTCTGGCTTCCCTTTCTGTTTTGTGCGTGGTTGTCATTGTCATGTGGTTTCGTTATTTTGTGCTCTGGATATTTGTGATTTTCCTTGTTGGAACATTGCTTAATTATTGAGTAAATTCTCTGATTATTACTCATACCTGTGTCCTGCGCCTGACTAATCCATTCACCTAATCTTTGACAGAATCACGCACCATAGAATGGAGTTAGCAGGTGCAACCAGCCCTCCTCTCCCAGTGTAGGAGCGAGTCCAGCACCACGCGACTATGTTACAGAGTCTCGGTACAGCCGTGGATCACGTGCTGCAAACCATGGACCGATGGGAGAAAGGGGGTTTTCCGGTTAACCCATCATCATCATCACCCCAGCTCCCATAACAACCTACACTGATGTCCACCCCTCCATCAGGATCCAGTGGGATTCGTCTCTCGCTCCCGGGAGCGTATGATGGAACGGCTGCCGGGTGCCAGGGTATCCTACTCCAGCTGGAGCTCTACGTGGCAGCCGTTCAGCTGGCACCTTCGGGATGCGAGAGAGTGAGCGCCCTCATCTCTTGTCTGACTGGTAAAGCACTGGAATGGGCCAACGCCATCTGGAGAAGGGAAGGCCCGACGTTGGACAATTACGAGGATTTCACCCGCCGCTTCCGGGCGGTTTTCGATCATCCATCTGAAGGGAGAGCGGGGGAACGCTTGTACCATCTAAGACAGGGGATGAGGAGCACTCAAGAGTTCGCTCTGGACTTTAGAACTCTGGCCGCCGGTGCAGAACGGAATGAGCGGGCCCTGATCGACCACTACAGGTGTAGTTTACGCGAGGACGTTCATAGGGAGCTAGCCTGCAGGGACACCACCCTTAACCTTGACCAACTGGTGGATCTATCCATCCGGCTGGATAACTTGTTGGCCTCCCGCGGACGTCCGGATCGGGGTCCGTCAATTCCATCCCCCAGCACCTCTGATCCAACACCGATGGAGCTGGGAGGTGCTGCTATGAGGGGGACCAGAGGGGGGACCATTCCCTGCACCACCTTTGGCCGCAGAGGGCACACTGCTGGTCGGTGCTGGGGAGGTTCGCCATGGGGTCGAGGTAGCATGCGGAGCACTGGTGGATCATCCCAGGTGACTCACTCAGAGCTCCCTGTTGCACACATGTGGTTGTATATAGAATTTCCTGAGCTTTCCCCGCCTTCCCAGCATAAGGTGCTAGTAGATTTAGGCGCAGCTGGGAACTTTATTGAACGTTCCTTCGCACTTAGATTAGGGATCTCTATTGTTCCTGTTGATGTCCCCTTCCCTGAACATGCCTTAGATAGTCGTCCTTTGGGGTCGGGGCTAATTAGGGAGGTCACAGCTCCACTCTGTATGATAACGCAGGAGGGTCATGAGGTGAGAATTAGTCTCTTTCCTGATCGACTCTCCTGCGTTTCCTGTTGTGTTGGGCATTCCCTGGTTGGCCTCTCATGACCCCACTATTTCGTGGCAACAGAGGGCTCTCAAGGGATGGTCCCATCAGTGCTCAGGGAGGTGTGTAGGTGTTTCTTTAGGTGCAACTACGGTGGAGAGTCCAAACCAGGTCTCCACCATGCACATTCCCCCCGAATATGCCGATTTGTCACTCGCCTTCTGTAAAAAGAAGGCGACTCAATTACCACCCCATCGACAGGGGGATTGTGCGATAAATCTCCTGGTAGACGCTTCACTTCCCAGGAGTCACGTGTATCCTCTGTCACAGGAGGAGACGGAGGCTATGGAAACATATGTCACCGAACCTCTGGGACAGGGATACATTCGGCCTTCCACTTCACCTGTCTGAGTTTCTTTTTTGTGAAGAAGAAGGATGGAGGTTTACGCCCGTGTATTGACTATCGAGGTTTAAATCAGATCACGGTAAAATACAGTTACCCGCTACCTCTCATAGCCAGTATGACAGTCATTGCACGAGGCGTGCTTCTTCACAAAATTGGACCTCTTACAACCTGGTGCGTATCTGGGCGGGGGATGAGTGGAAGACGGCATTTAGCACCACTTCTGGCACTATGAGTACCTCATCATGCCGTACGGGAGATGTTAATCCTCTTGGTACTAGGGGGCAGTATTTTCATTTTTGGAAAAAAAACATTTGTTTTAAAACAGGATATTTTGTCAGGAAAAGATGCTAGAATATGCATATAATTGACAGCTTTCGATAGAAAACACTAACAGCAGACAAGGTTGCCTGCTGCTAGCAAGGCATAATGCTATGCTAGGCTATCGATAAACTTACACAAATGCTTGTCTAGCGTTGGTTGTAAAGCATATATTGAAAATCTGAGATGACAGGGTGATTAACAAAAGGCTAAGCTGTGTCTCAATATTTCGTTTGTGATTTTCAGGAATAGGTAGAGGCTCCCATTACCTCCTTGCTGAAGGGGGGGACCGGTGCGACCCTCAGTGGTCAGCTGGGGCGGACAGGGCTTTTAGTCACCTGAAGTCTCTGTTTACCTCGGCTCCCCTGCTGGCTCATCCTGATCCCTCCTTAGCGTTCATAGTTGAGGTGGATGCGTCAGAGGCTGGGATAGGGGCTGTGCTGTCTCAGCGCTCGGGTACGCCACTTAAGCTCCGCCCCTGTGCTTTCTTTTCAAAGAAGCTCAGCCCGGCGGAGCGAAATTGTGATGTGGGGGACTGGGAGCTGTTGGCTGTTGTCTGGGCTCTTAAGGCATGGAGAAATTGGCTTGAGGGGGCTAGACACCGTTTCTCATTTGGACTGACCACCGCAATCTGGAGTACATTCGGACAGCGAGGAGACTGAACCCTCGCCAGGCGAGGTGGGCCATGTTTTTCACCCGCTTTGTTTTCACCCTATCCTACAGACCAGGTTTCCAGAAAGTTAAGGCAGACGCACTGTCCCGGATGTATGATACAGAGGAGCGGTCCACGGATCCCACTCCCATACTTCCAGCTTCTTACCTGGTGGCACCGGTGGTATGGGAGGTGGACATCGAGCGGGCGTCACGTGCAAAGCCCACTTCCACACAGTGTCCAGTTGGGCATCTGTACGTTCTGTTTGATGTCCGCGATCGTTTGATCTGTTGGGCCCACACGTCACCCTCCTCTGGTCATCCTGGCATCGGTCAGACAGTGGGCTGTCTTGCTGGGAAGTACTGGTGGCCCACGTTAGCTAAGGACATGAGGGTTTATGTTTCCTCCTGCTTGATGTGCGCACAGTGCAAGGCACCTAAACACCTGCCCAGAGGGAAATTACAACCCCTTCCCGTTCAACAACGACCGTGGTCACACCTATCGGTGGATTTCCCCATTTTCCTTGTTGGGCGGCGTTCGGCAGTCTGTCACCAGCTTTCTAGTCACCACCGATCCATGTTTCATTTTCGTTTTGTTTTGTCTTCATTATTACACACCTGGTTTCAATTCCATAATCAATGTTCCTTATTTAACCCTCTGGCATCCCTTTCTGTTTTGTGCGTTATTGTCATGTGGTTTCGTTATTTTGTGCTCTGGATATATGTGTTTTTCCTTGTTGGAACATTGCTTAATTTTTGAGTAAATTCTCTGATTATTACTCATACCTGTGTCCTGCGCCTGACTTCGCCTTATCGATTCACCTAATCGTTGACAAATTGTATAAACTGCTTTAATTTTTCTGGATGCCAGGATGAGTTAATCAAATCAAATATTATTTGTCACATGTGCCGAATACAACAGGTAGACCTTACAGTGAAATGCTTACTTACAAGCCCTTAACCAACAATGCAGTTTTAAGAAAATCCCTAAAAAAGTAAGAGATAAGAATAACAAATATTTAAAGAGCAGCAGTACAGTGCCTTGCGAAAGTTTTCACCCCCTTCGCATTTTTCCTATTTTGTTGCCATAAAACCTGGTATTAAAATATATATTTTGGGAGGGTTTGTATCATTCGATTTACACAACATGCCTACCATTTTGAAGATGCAACATTTTTATTGTGAAACAAGAAATAAGACAAAAAAACTGAAAACTTGAGCGTGCATAAATATTCACCCCCTCCCAAAGTCAATACTAGAGCCACCTTTTGCAACAATTACAGCTGCAAGTCTCTTGGGATATGTCTCTATAAGCTTGGCACATCTAGCCACTGGGATTTTTGCCCATTCTTCAAGGCAAAACTGCTCCAGCTCCTTCAAGTTGGATGGGTTCCAGCTGGTGTACAGCCATCTTTAAGTCATACCACAGATTCTCAATTGGATTGAGGTCTGGGCTTTGACTAGGTAAACAGTTTTGCTTCCGTCCCTCTCCTCGCCCCTACCTGGGCTCGAACCAGGGACCCTCTGCACACATCAACTGATACCCACAAAGCACCGTTACCCATTGCTCCACAAAAGCCACAGCCCTTGCAGAGCACGGGGAACAACTACTTCAAGGTCTCAGAGCGAGTGACGTCACCGATTGAAACGCTATTAGCGTGCACCCCGCTAACTAGCTAGCCATTTCACATCAGTTACATAGGCCATTCCACAACATTTAAATGTTCCCCTTAAACTACTCAAGTGTTACTTTAGCAGTATGCTTAGGTTCATTGTCCTGCTGGACGGTGAACCTCCGTCCCAGTCTCAAGTCTCTGGAAGACAAACCGGTTTCCCTCACGAATTTCTCTGTATTTAGCACCATCCATCATTCCTTCAATTCTGACCAGTTTCCCAGTCCCTGCCGATCAAAACACCCCCACAGCATGATGCTGCCACCACCATGCTTCACTGTGGGGATGGTGTTCTCGGCGTGATGAGGTTTTGGGTTTGTGCCAGACATTGCGTTTTCCTTGATGGCCAAAAAACTCAACTTTTAGTCTCATCTGACCAGAGTACTTTCTTGCATATGTTTGGGGAGTCTCCCACATGCCTTTTGGAAAACACCAAATGTGTTTGCTTATTTTCTCTTTAAGCAATGGCTTTTTTCTGGCCACTCTTCCGTAAAGCCCAGTTCTTCCGTAAAGCCTAGGTCCTGGATGACAGGAAACTTGGCCCCCAGTGATGTACTGGGCCGCACACTACCCTCTGTAGTGCCTTGCGGTCGGAGGCCGAGCAGTTGCCATACCAGGCAGTGATGCAACCAGTCAGGATGCTCTTGATGGTGCAGCTGTCAAACCTTTTGAGGATCTGAGGAACCATGTCAAATCTTTTCAGTCTCCTGAGGGGGAATAGGTTTTGTCGTGCCCTCTTCACGACTGTCTTGGTGTGCTTGGACCATGTTAGTTTGTTGGTGATGTGTGTGCCAAGGAACTCTCAACCTGCTCCACTACAGCCCCGTCATTGAGAATGGGGGCATGCTCGGTCATGTAGTCCACAATCATCTTCTTTGTCTTGATCATGTTGATGGAATGATTGTGTTCCTTGCACCACACGGTCAGGTCTCTGACCTCCTCCCTATAGGCTGTCTCATCGTTGTCAGTGATCAGGCCTACCACTGTTGTGTCATCTGCAAACTTAATGATGGTGTTGGAGTCGTGCCTGGCCGTGCAGTCATGAGTGAACAGGGAGTATAGGAGGGGACTGAGCATGTACCACTGAGGATTCCCCATGTTGAGGATCAGCGTGGCGGATGTGTTGTTACCTACCCTTACCACCTGGGGGGTGGCCCGTCAGGAAGTCCAAGATCCAATTGCAGAGGGAGGCGTTTAGTCCCAGGGTCCTTAGCTTAGTGATGAGCTTTGAGGGCACTATGGTGTTGAACGCTGATCTGTAGTGAATGAATAGCATTCTCACATAGGTGTTCCTTTTATCCAGGTGGGAAAGGGCAGTGTAGAGTGCAATAGAGATTGCATCATCTGTGGATTTGTTGGTGCGGTATGCAAATTGGAGTGTGTTATGTTTGTTCCTTATATAATGACAAACCGGGGCGTAGGTTTAACTACTTTTAATGAACATATACTTCAGCTAGAAAACTCCATGTTTAGCCATGCAAGGCATTCTTCAACCACCTGCATAGCCTGCTGGGTAACATAGCCTAAATGTTATTGAAACATAACAACACATCTTCTTACCTTTAAAATAAAACTACTTTTCAATGTAACTACACATCACATTTGTTTACTCAACCTGCATAACATGCCATTTTCAATAACACACATTTCTTTCCCAATTTAGTTTTTTTATATAATCCTTTTCAACTAAATATAGTCTGTCCAACAATACTCCATTGTGGCTCTATTTCCTTTCACATAAACAAAACAGTCCAGGTGCCCCTTTTTTAAAATATTTTTTTTATAGCAATTCTCAATAAGCCTTTCAGGGGCTCTGGTAGTCCTTTTTGGTTGTTCTGCTGAAGTGCTTCCTGAAACAGTTGGACAGCGTTCATTGTCAGTCAGGGTGTTCTGACTGAATTGTCCATTTTTAAAGGCATTTGACGCTTCAGCAGTATCCTCCAGGTGATCCTCAGTCCCTTGAGAGAATGGCTGAAGCCTTAGATCCACTCTGTTTCATCTCAGTTGTTATCCATGCTTAGTATGGATCTCATAGGATCGCGGTGCACACACCCTCGCTGCATCCAGGTTCCTGTAGTGATGTCTCTGAGTCGTACATGATCTCCAGGTTTCAGTTCAGGTAAGTGTCTTGCACCTTTGTCGTGTCGCTGTTTTTGTCTTTCTGTTTTTCCTTCACGAGTTTGACTTTGTGAGCACCTCTGACTGTTAGCAAGTCCTCATGGATGGGTAGGTTGGTTCTGATGCGACGTCCCATTAACATTTGTGCAGGTGAAAGTCCATTCTGCTGCGGTAGATCAGATTTTTAAAGAAATCCTCCTTTACATTGTGTGCCTTTTTCATCAGACCTTTGACAATTTTGACTGAACTCTCTGCTAAGCCGTTGGATCTGAGTAGTTGAGGCTGGAGGTGTTGTGTCGGAATGCCCAGTCGTTAGCGAACAATCGGAATTCGGAACTTGAGAACTGCGGGCCATTGTCCGAGTACAGTTCAGACGCAACCCCATGTCTTGCAAAGACTGATTTCAGGTAGGTGATTACAGCTTTGCTGGAGGTAGTTGGCAGTGTTGCTACTTCAGGGTAGTTTGAGTAGTCGCCGGTAACAACAATGTGACTTTTGCCATTGCAGTCAAAAAGGTAAACTCCAACTTTGTAGTGCTTGCTGATTTGGCCTGTAGGTCAAACACAGTTCTCATGAAACAGTGGTCTGGCTAATTTCCTGGTTCATTCTTGGCCAGTACATTACTTCGCGTGCTCGGCTTTGCATTTTTCCTCACCCATGTGGCCCTCGTGTATTTTCTGTAGCATTTCTTTGCGTAGTGTCATGGGAATGACAATTTTGTTGCCTTTGAACACTGTCATCCACAACGGTGAGCTCTGCTCTGCACATCCAATAATCCTGTATTCTCCTTGGACAGTTGTTTTTCTGTGCGGGCAATCCTATCGGTGTTGTTTCTTTCGACTCTGGCATTGTCTGGTCATCTGTGATCTCTCTTTTGATCTGCTCCATTCTCTCAGAAGACACAGGAAGTGATGCTACAATCATGTCGACGTAGGCCTGAATCTGTGTTTTTCTGTGTGTCGAAGCTCTCCTTCGTGTCGACTGCTAGAGAAAGAGTGTGGGCGGCGAACATGAACTTTCCCGGGGTATAGATCATCTTCACATTATATTTTTGCAGTCTGATCAACATTCTCTGGATTCTCATTGGACAATCATTCAGTGGCTTAGACATGATTGACACCAATGTTTTGTGGTCGGTTTCTACTTCGAAATCTCTTCCGTAGATGTGTTGGTGAAACCTTTCGCAAGCGTATGTGCTCGCCTGTAGTTCTCTATTTGTGCATACCTTGTGTCTGCACCTGTCAAGGCTCTGGACGCATAAGCGATGGATTGCCATGTGTCGTCATGCTGTTGCAGAAGAACTGCTCCCAGGCCAAACTGTGACGCATCTGCAGATATCCTTGTGCTTTTCTCTGGATCATAGAACCTGAGAACTGGCTCTTCTGTGATTGTCTTCTTTAGGTTTTTGAAGCAGTTTTCCTGTTCATGGGACCATTCCTATTCATTTTTCTGTTCCAGAAGACATCGGAGTGGAGCGGACTGTGCTGACAGTTGAGGTATTAACTTTGCAAGGTAGGTGATCATGCCCATGAAGCGTCTCACATCGTCTTTGTTCTTTGGGCGCTCCATGTTGTTGATGTTTTCCTTGGGTCTGGTTTGACTCCATCCTCTGAAAGTACGTCTCCCACGAAGGTAAGTGTTTTCACACCAAACTCGGATTTGTCCATGTTTAGTTTTAGGTTGACTTTCCGTGTCAGGTCCAGCACTTGTCTCCCTCTCGCATCGTGCTCTTCTTTTGTGGACCCTCAGACGATGATGTCATCCATCATAGTCTCCACTCCTGGGATGCGTACGAAGATCATGTGGATTTGTCTTGTGATAGACCTCTGGTGCTGAGAGAATCCCATATGGTAGATGAAGAAATCTGTACCTGCCCTCAGGTGTGTTGAATGTGCATAGCCTTGAGCTTGTATCATCTAGCTTCATTTGCCAGAATCCTGATGAGGCATCAAGCTTACTGAACCACTTTGCTCCAGCAAACTGCGACATTATCTCTTCTCTGATTGGCAACTTGAAATGCTCTCTCTTGATTGCTTTGTTGAGATCTCTCGGGTCTGGACATATCCTGAGATCGCCGTTCTTTTTCACCACAATAACCATTGAGCTTACCCAGTCTGTAGGTTCATCCATTTTTGTGATGACGTCTAACTTTTCCATGAGATAGACGTCAAAGAGTTCTTCCTCTTTGAGCTTTTCCCTCAGTGCAAATGGAACTTTTCTGCATGCATGCACAACTGGAGTAATTTTGTCATCAGTACATATTTTGTGTTCTCCTGGTAAACATCCAAGACCCTCAAACACATCCTCATACTCACCCAGTAGCGATTCTTGGTCATTTTCAGTCTGTCCCTACATATACTCTTTTCAACAAATGGAGCTTTTCACATGCATCGATTCCTAGAATAGGCTGTACACTCTTTTCCACAATCAGCAGCTGTGCTCTGAACTGTTTTCCTTTGACTGGTACGTTCTCCCCAGTATAACCAGTAACCTTCATTTTCACCGGGTGTATTTTGCTCTTCACCTTCAGTGTTTGTAGTCATCCAGGGACAAAAAGGTTTACCTGTGCTCCAGTATCAAGCTTGAATGGTATTATAGTTTCATTCATAGTCAATGGCACAATCCATTCAGCATTTACGGCATTGCATATTTCCAAAGAATAACCAAAGAATTCTTCAATCTCCTCGATTTTTCCCACAGTTGTTACATGATTTGCCATGTGCAGGGCATTTTTTTGGCTTGTGGATAAATCCACATTTTCCACATGTAGTGTCTTGATTTCTATCTTTTGCTTGTTTTTGTTTTGTAAGGCGTTGTGTGTGGTGCTCCTCTCTTTTTATTGCACTGACGTCTCATCCCTGCGCAGCTCTTTAGCTTGTGCTCTTGTGGTTTCAGCTGCTCGACACATTCACTGCTTTATCCAAAGTTAAATCTTGATCCGCAGCAATCTCTCCTTGAGTCCTTTATCAAGTATGTCACAGACTATCCTGTCTTTCACTAGTGAGTCTTTCAGATTTTCAAATTCACACGTTTTGCTCAGTGTGTTCAGCTCAGCCAAATACTGGTCAAAACTGGCTCATCTGACCACTTTTTTATTGACAGAGTCACTGGTGCTTCCTGTTTTAATTTGAGCTTATAAGCAGGAATCAAGAGGATAGAGCAAGCAAAACCCTGAGACTTCCTTAGATATCGTGCACCAGCTATTATTTACAAATATGCACAGGCCCCCGCCCATGTCTTACCAGAGGCTGCGGTTCTGTCCTGCCAATAGAGTGTATAACCCGCCAGCAGTATGTTCTTAATGTCAGCGTTCAGCCACGACTCCGTGAAACATAAGATATTACAGTTTTTAATGTCCTGTTGGTAGGATATATATCTAATTTATTTTCCAGCGATTGAACGTTAGCTAGCTAGCAGAATGGAAGGCAAGGGCAGATTAGCCACTCGTCGCCTGATCCTCACAAGGCATCCTGATCTCTTTCCGCGAAACCTACGTTTCCTTTTCCAGCGAATCACGGTGATCTGGGCCTGGTCGGGTGTCCGTAGTATATCCCTCGCGTCCGACTCATTGAAGAAAAACTCCACGTCCAATTTTAGGTGAGTAATCCCAGTTTTGATGTCGAGAAGCTCTTTCGGTCATAGGAGAAGGTAGCAGCAGCTTTATGTACAAAACAAGTAAAGAACAACGCATTAAAAAAATAGCATGGTTGTTTAAGAGCCGATAAGACGGCAGCCCTCCGGCGCCATCTTCATTAGCTGCCTTGGTAGCAGCTAATGGGGATCCATAATAAATACAAATACACAAGAAATTGTATTTGACCGATATTGTTTTTCATTCCTTCTATTCATGTGTTCTATTTCTATGTCAGTCCTGGTGATTCTGTAAGTGTGACACACCATACGTTAATTGAACATTACCCAGCCCTCATTTTACCACAGTGGAACCACAGCCTGTGGGACATGCTCCATCTTGCCCTTACAGTAAAGCTCTAACCATTTAGGTCAACACACCATCCAGATCTGCGGTTTCTGGAGGGAATCCAGGAAATAACCATCTAATCATTTGTTGTGAAACACCATATATATTGCGAAATAGGACGAACTGAAAGTGTCTCTGAAAGTAATATATGGAATTATGTTCCATTTCAGTAACGAAATATGAATACAAAGAGGGAACTGTAGATTATAAAGAGACAAATAAAATGTTCACACTAGTGTGAGCCTAATGAACCTAAACATTCAGTTTCGTTTCGCTTCAGTTGTCATATTCTTTTGCCACCTGTGTGTTCACTAATCAAGGATATGTAGCTTAGATGTGCTCCACACTGGATCTATAGACATTATTTATGAACATTTTGGAAATGCAGTGAGAAATTAAAACAACACAGTTGGACATATTATTGTTCCGACGTGAACATTGCTACCCCTCACCGAACACATCAAACATGGATGTCCTTGTAAGACCAGCCGAGTATAGTGCAGTTTATGCTCTTTTGGGTCAGACTTCCACACAGGACAGTGGGATTGATCAGTGTACTTCTCAGCTGTGCTGTGGGAAGACATGGCTGACATTTTAAACAACGGAACAGCATATCATGGGCTTCTGGTAGACATCTGTTGAACATCACATCACAGGCTTCTGGTAGACAGGTGTTGGATGGAGTGGTGGGTGGCTACTAGTATCAATGCATAGCCACCAATGTGATAGTTCAACAAAAGATTGCAATGTGTATTTATTTAGTAATTTTCTTATAAATGACCTATAATTTATTACAGTAGTGTAAAGGTTAACAAACTTGTGGTACATTATTTACATTAGTTGAGTAATCATGAAATACAGTATAATTTTAATGTTATATACAAAATATATGCAGGAGTTCCAGATGAACCAAGACAGTTCCCATGTCTGGTAAAAGAGAAGAGTTGTGTTCAGGTGTTTACGTGCCTCCTGATGGAGGGAGGTGCAGGAATCAGGAGCAGGAGAGCAAGGAATTCCCAGTGGCAAAATAGTTTAATGAGTAGTCCAAAACACAACTACAACATGGGACTGAAACACGCCCAAACGAGGTTGCCACACACACAGGGAAATAAAGTGCTACACACAGAGGAGAAACCTCTAGTCCTAAACTCAATACCTAAATGGCACAACTGCCGTGAGAAAAGAAACCCTGTGGTACAGACACGCACCCCTAAATAACGTAACCACAGAAAACAATCCCGCACAAAGACTAGCAGGCAGCGGAGGTAAATATACCCACCGAAATCAACTAATCAGACACAGGTGTAAACAATACAGACAGACACAAACGAAAAGGAAAAATGGATCGGTGGCAGCTAGTAGGCCGGCGACGACGACCGCCACCCGAACAGGGAGAGGAGCCACCTTCGGTGGAAGTCGTGACATCAGGTGTGTCACTGTGTATGTTTCCTCCCACACAACCGTCAGGTGTCACAGCGACTCCCACACATTACCACCATCCATAACCAGCCATACAACATACTCAAACCTCTTTACAAGAAAATGGACTGTGTTACAAAAATACACAGGTAGGTACAATGAACAGTTAGACTACACACGATAAGGACAGATGGGAGACTTGAGTCCCAAACCCAGCTTTGAGTCAGACTCTCCAGCATTCCTTTACCAGTTTTCACTTCCAGATCAACTATTCATGAGAAAAGGATTACTCAAAATTGGAACAAATTATGTAAATTTCAGTTTTGTTTGTTTGAAAACATCTCCCTGCTTTGAATCCATTTAAAGTAAGTCAAAGTCCAAACTAAGGAACAGTGACCTGGACACAACCCCTAAGACACTATCACACTTACTGAACCTTACGCACAACAAAACACCCACATAATAATGCATTTATAATCATTTTTAACAACAGACATGCCTTAGTTGTATCAGTGTTTTAGGCAAAGTGTTGTGAAATTAAAAAAATATACAATTGATCACCTCTATATACAGTATAAGACAATAGATAAAACTATTGGGATGACAAGAGCAAATTCTCTAAGACATAGTCGTGGGAAAAACATAAAGGAATTCCATTTCCCCTTTGATCCTCAAAATCACTGCCAACTCAACCAAACAATAAGAAAATAAATGTTTTTTTCTTCAGTGAAGACATGTTGCAAGCTTCTGACAGTAATTACAGTCACGTGATGGCTAGTACCAGGCTAATGCAATTTCAGCAAGCCCCTCCAGTTCCCCTTCTGTATACAACACACACGTACTGAGTACCACTGGCTGGGTGCATGTCATCAGCTAGAGAAACAAAGCCCTTCTCAGCAACCTCCATACACAGCTCTTTTTGCAGAATGGTCTAGAAACATGTGTGTGTGTGTGTGTGTGTCTGTGCGTGTGCATGTCACACATCATTTCACAGGTTTGAAGTCTGATGTGTGTGGAAATAGCTGCCCCACAACAGGAAAGCCATTTTCTCACCCCACTACATCTTGTGTGAATAATTTGCAGATGGGTATAAATAAACTGACAACACAGATACTCACTTTGAAACCAGCAAACACTTTAGTGTAGGTCTAGTGACAAGAGAGTGAAGTCACGGTTCATATGCATGATGGTGGCACTTCTAATTAAATAACTTGTGTATTTGTGGTGGACCAGATGAAAGTCACATAGTAACAGTTTATACAGGATCTAGTGGTCTTCTGTTTGCCTAGATACATTGAGGGTTCATAACCCACCTCGGTCATAACAGCAAGTCCAGAGAAAGCCATCAGCCATCACAAAGATCATCTCCTAGATTGCTAATGAGCAGTATGATGAGTTTAGGAAGATCCCTGGTAGGCCATATAAAGTTGAGACAGGCAACCAGGAAGGATGGGCTCCAGGTTTACTGTCAGAGACCCACCTCCATCTACAGAAGTGAAAGTAAACCAAAAGTATGAACCTGACAGGGCAGGAGTGGCCTTGTAAAAAACGGCTGCATCATTAACTGATAGCGGCTGAATGATGACACATTCCTGTGACTCTGTACTATGAGTGGGAGTAAGCTAACAGTTTGGCTTCCGAGTGGGTGTTAGAGAAAAGGTGGGCCTTAACCGGCATTCTTCTTACTCACTGAAATTGTTTACCTGAACTATTCAAGTCTAAATATTACAATTGAGCTGTGTTACAGGGTGTTTTTCTGCCCACATTGAATTGCGGGAAGCTGTAGAACAATAACAACAATTTGGGGGGTGCTTATATTTGTCCTGTTTTTTTGTTGCATATCCCAACTCCCCGTGAGACACCCACAGGGAGTGGGGTCACGGACTGGGTCACCATTGTACAGCGCCCCTGGAGCATTAAGGGCTCCCCCCCAGGTGGTAAGAGTAGGCAACAATACGTCTGCCACGCTGATCCTCAACACTGGGGCGCCTCAGGGGTGTGTAATTAGTCCCCTCCTTGTATTCCCTGTTCACCCACGACTGCATGGCCAAACACGACTCCAACACCATCATTAAGTTTGCTGACGACATAACAGTGGTAGGCCTGATCACCAACAACGGTGAGACGGCCTATAGGGAGGAGGTCAGAGAACTACAACCTCTCCCTTGATGTGAGCAAGACAAAGGAGCTGATCGTGGACTACAGTAAAAAGCAGGACGAACAGGCCCCCATGTAGTGGAGGGGGTCTAGAGTTTCAAGATCCTTGGTTTCCACATCACCAACGAACTATCATGGTCCAAACGTACCAAGACAGTCGTGACGAGGGCACAACAAAACCTTTTCCCCCTCAGAAGACTTGGCATGGGCCCCCAGATCCTCAAAAAGTTCTACAGCTGCACCATCGAGAGCATCCTGACCAGTTGCAAAACCGCCTGGTTTGACAACTGTCGGCATCTGATTGGAAGGCGCTACAGAGGGTAGTGCAAACGGCCCAGTACATCACTGGGGCCAAGCTTCCTGCCATCCAGGACCGATATAATAGGCTGTGTCAGAGGAAAGCCCATAAAATTGTCAGAGACTCCAGTCACCCAAGTTATAGATTGTTTTCTCTGCTACCGCACGGCCACCGGTACCGGAGCACCAAGTCTAGGACCAAAAGGCTCCTCAAAAGCTTCTACCCCCAAGCCATTAGACTGCTGAACAATTTATAAAAATCGCCACCGGACAATTTACATTGTACACCGGACATCCCCCCTTGTACACTGCTGCTACTCGCTGTTCGTTTGTTACCTATGCATAGTCCCTTCGCCCCCACCTACATGTACATATTACCTCAACTAACCTGTACCCCCGCACACTGACTCAGTACCGGTGCCCTCTGTATATAGCCTTGTTATTGTTATTCTTATTGTGTTACCTTTTGTTCTTACGTTTTATTTTAGTCTACCTGGTAAATATTTTCTTCTTCTTGATCTGCACTGTTGGTTAAGGGCTTGTAAGTAAAGCATTTCACGGTAAAGTCTACACTTGTTGTATTCGGCGCATGTGGCATGTGATTTGATATACAGGGTGTGTGTGTTTCAATGTGTGTGTACCTACCTCTGTGACTTGGTTCATCTGGTACTCCTGTAGTTGCTGTTGGAAGCCATAGTTCGGGCCTACGAAGGAACGCACGGCCTTAACAGCCGACAGACACTCCTCCCAGCTGTAGGTGGTGACGGTCATCAGGTAGGCCACCACCATGGTAGTACTACGGGACACACCGGCCAGGCTGCATTATGGGACAGGTACAGGGAGAGAATAGTCATGAGGGGTCAGGTACGGTTAACAGAAAGTTAGTGGTTTATGGTTAGGTGGTGTACGTACCAGTGCACCAGACAGGCCCCTCCATTTAGACGACATTCGTGGATGAACCTGATGCTCTCTTTGAAATGCTGTGACCTGCAAAGACACAAACACATGGCCTTATAAGTACAGAATAAACCGTGTAGTGTAAAAAGTGTATCACTGATCATATCAGGATATGGATTGTCATAGGTGAGACTAGGGCTGTTAAGATGACCATATTACTGCCACACCAGCGGTCACGAGTCATGATGGCAATCAAATTCCACGTGACCATTTAGTCACGTTAATTGGTCACGTGGAATTTGATTGCCATCATGACTCGTGGCCGCTCGTGTGGCAGTAATATGGTCATCTTAACAGCCCTAGTCTCACCTATGACTAGACAATCCACATCCTGATATGATCAGTGATACACTTTTTAGGCTTCTCCAAGCCTAATTATTGTGCTCCAAAATGGATATTTGATACATCAGAAAAGCAGAACTTAATATTCGGTACAGAAACCTTTGTTTGCAATTACAGAGATCATACGTTTCCTGTAGTTCTTGACCAGGTTTGCATACACTGCAGCAGGGATTTTGGCCCACTCCTCCATACAGACCTTCTCCAGATCCTTCAGGTTTCAGCTGTCACTGGGCAATACAGACTTTCAGCTCCCTCCAAAGAAATTCTATTGGGTTCAGGTCTGGAGACTGGCTAGGCCACTCCAGGACCTTGAGATGCTTCTTACGGAGCTACTCCTTAGTTGCCCTGGCTGTGTGTCGTCAGGTCGTTGTCATGCTGGAAGACCCAGCCAAGACCCATCTTCAATGCGCTTACTGAGGGAAGGAGGTTGTTGGCAAAGATCTCGCGATACATGGCCCCATCCATCCTCCCCTCAATACGGTGCAGTCGTCATGTCCCGTTTGCAGAAAAGCATCCCCAAAGAATGATGTTTCCACCTCCATGCTTCACGGTTGGGATGGTGTTCTTGGGGTTGTACTCATCCTTCTTCTTCCTCCAAACACGGCGAGTGGAGTTTAGACCAAAAAAGCTCTATTTTTGTCTCATCAGACCACATGACCTTCGCCCATTCCTCCTCTGGATCATTCAGATGGTCATTGGCAAACTTCAGATGGGCCTGGACATGCGCTGGCTTGAGCAGGGGGCAGGGGACCTTGCATGCGCTGCAGGATTTTAATCCATGATGGCGTAGTGTGTTACCAATGGTTTTCTTTGAGACTGTGGTCCCAGCTCTCTTCAGGTCATTGACCAGGTTCTGCTGTGTAGTTCTGGGCTGATCCCTCACCTTCCTCATGATCATTGATGCCCCTCAAGATGAGATCTTGCATGGAGCCCCAGACCGAGGGTGATTGACCGTCATCTTGAACTTCTTCCATTTTCTAATAATTGCGCCAACAGTTGTTGCCTTCTCACCAAGCTGCTTACCTATTGTCCTGTAGCCCATCCCAGCCTTGTGCAGGTCTACAATTTTATCCCTGGTCTTGGCCATTGTGTAGAGGTTGGAGTCTGTTTGATTGAGTGTGTGGACAGGTGTCTTTTATACAGGTAACGAGTTCAACCAGGTGCAGTTAATACAGGTAATGAGTGGAGAACAGTAGGGCTTCTTAAAGAAAAACTAACAGGTCTGTGAGAGCCGGAATTCTTACTGGTTGGTAGGTGGTCAAATACTTATGTCATGCAATAAAATACAAATTAATTACTTTAAAAAAAGCATACAATGTGATTTTCTCGATTTTTGTTTTGGATTCCGTCTCTCACAGTTGAGGTGTACCTATGATAAAAATGACAGACCTCTACATGCTTTGTAAGAAGGAAAACCTGCAAAATCAGCAGTGTATCAAATATTTGTTCTCGCCACTGTATAATAAAAGCATTACATTCATAATTGCCTTTGCGGTCACTTTTGAGAATTGTGTTTTCCTGCTAATGGAAGATTTGTGCTTATAGCTTACTACAGTGTGCACATTGCTGCACTTATAATGTGAAGAAATATCCTAATAGTTTATCAACATTTTAAGCTAAACGTTCTGATCTGTTGCTTCAGGCTCATTGCTTAAAAAAGTTGTTTTGATGCTAGTGGTTGGATTAATTTGGAATCTATCACATCCCACAACTGTCCTACACTATATTTGGAATATTTATTTCTCGCACAGAATATGTAGACTTTTGTACTATGGGGGAAAGTAGATTGACATAGGATAGTGCTTTCGCTGTTCATTAGGCCTACTCAACTTGTTGGATGACGAAAAGTAAATGTGGACAGTTCTTCCTCCGAATTGGATAAGGACGCACACAGTTGCGTCCCCGATGTGTCTGTCTTCACTTGTAGCCTGTGAGAAAGACCCGTCACATGATGGAGAGCCATGTGAGTGAGAGGTGCTTCAGAGCGTGCAAACGGGAGAAGGGAATTATAATAATTATATTCAGCCCAAGAGCACAATGGCCGCAAAATACATAGATTCTTTTTAACGTGACATTACAGCCACAAAGGGGATACCATCGGAAAATTCGAGGCATTATCAAGAGCTTGTCAAAGTGTGTACAGCCTTTGCAAAAAACAAAGCAGAGCTCATGCCTTTCATGCAACCTTTTTCAAAACATCATTAGAGTCGCATCATTAGAGTCACATCATGCAGCCTTATTGTATTAAAAATCAGAAGATATAGCCCGATGTTTGGATCACAACCAAAGATACATAAATAACTTGAAATTAAGTATTTTAGGAGAACCTGTTTCTTTGTTAAGCGCTCAACACAGAATAGCTGCATATGCACACTCCTTTAAAATGTTTGGAGAAAATATCCTTTCTATTTTATTCAGCTATGTTCAATTGTATTCTTCATTCTATACAATCATGTAAAATAATGTCACAGAATTCTAAGCAAATCTTGTCTGCTTAATGAACTAGTGTACAGTTCCACAGCCATATGGCATAGCCAGATCATGGCCTAACACAAGGACAACTCAGAGAGTGCTATTCTGTTCTTCTGAAAGAGACTACATTTTCTTCATATCATGTTTATTTAGACCGGTCTAACAGATTTATTGTGATGATGTAGGCTCTTACATGGATATATTCAACTTTTTAAAATGTAGATGTACCAAAGATCTGCATCAGTGGCAATGTGTGGAAGCCAGGAGAAGATAAATGTGTTCATGTTAATTAATGGTCAATAACCGTGAAACTGGCAGTTATTTGCTTGACAATCACAGGCTGACAAAATGTAATGACCGCGACAGCCTTAGGTGAGACCAGATCTATAAATATATAAATTGATTTCAGGTCACATTTTATGGGATATGAGAAAGAACAGGAAGAAGTGAAACTAAGGTGTAAAAGTCATCTGGACCCCATTTCTGCACAGCACAAGTTCCTTCAATCCGTTTCATCTTAGTCATGATGTCCAGATAGATACCTGTCCTGTCTTATACCCAAGTATCTGTGTCCAAACATCACACCACTGGGAAGTCCCAGGACATATTTTACAGTCTAGTCATTTAGTAGACGGTCTTATCCAGAGTGACTTACATTAGTGCATTCATCTTAAGATAGCTACTGTAGGTGAGACAACACATCACAATCATATCAATACATTTCCCTGAACAAAGTGGTTATCAGCAAAGTCAGTGCTAGTAGGAAAAGACGCATAACGATGTTATGGAGGGGGAAGGGATGGGTAGCTTACTCTCGAGATGGTGGTGGAAGTGATCTTGTCTTGTTTAGTAGAACTCTCCACTGGACACTACCAGGAGAACCTAGAACTATTTTCTATTCAACTTCCATTGTCATCCAAGAAAGTCTTAATCTCTCTCTCACACAATTCATGCACCTTTGTAGGACTGTGAGGTAATGAGAGTATAGGGGACTCCTATACTGCTTCCCCTCACAGACTTTACAACCACTATCATTCCATCTTTAGAGATCATCTTTTCATGTAGATCAATACAGAATATACCCCAATTAACATTCTCCTTCCAGTCTACCCTAAACTGTAATGTAGATCAATACAGCATATACCCCAATTAACATTCTCCTTCCAGTCTACCCTAAACTGTAATGTAGATCAATACAGCATATACCCCAACTAACATTCTCCTTCCTGTCTACCCTAAACTGTAATGTAGATCAATACAGCATATACCCCAATTAACATTCTCCTTCCTGTCTACCCTAAACTGTAATGTAGATCAATACAGCATATACCCCAATTAACATTCTCCTTCCTGTCTACCCTAAACTGTAATGTAGATCAATACAGCATATACCCCAATTAACATTCTCCTTCCTGTCTACCCTAAACTGTAATGTAGATCAATACAGCATATACCCCAATTAACATTCTCCTTCCTGTCTACCCTAAACTGTAATGTAGCTCAATACAGCATATACCCCAATTAACATTCTCCTTCCTGTCTACCCTAAACTGTAATGTAGATCAATACAGCATATACCCCAATTAACATTCTCCTTCCTGTCTACCCTAAACTGTAATGTAGATCAATACAGCATATACCCCAATTAACATTCTCCTTCCTGTCTACCCTAAACTGTAATGTAGATCAATACAGCATATACCCCAATTAACATTCTCCTTCCTGTCTACCCTAAACTGTAATGTAGATCAATACAGCATATACCCCAATTAACATTCTCCTTCCTGTCTACCCTAAACTGTAATGTAGATCAATACAGCATATACCCCAATTAATATTCTCCTTCCTGTCAACCCTAAACTGTAATGTAGATCAATACAGCATATACCCCAACTAACATTCTCCTTCCTGTCTACCCTAAACTGTAATGTAGATCAATACAGCATATACCCCAATTAATATTCTCCTTCCTGTCAACCCTAAACTGTAATGTAGATCAATACAGCATATACCCCAACTAACATTCTCCTTCCTGTCTACCCTAAACTGCAATGTAGATCAATACAGCATATACCCCAACTAACATTCTCCTTCAGTCTACCCTAAACTGTTTTCTGGTGTTGGTCTATGACTACCACTCCAAACACTATTAGGAAATAGTAGTGAAGTGTTGCGCAATAGGAGAGTCATATGGTGGGGAGTATTGTCCTATAACAGCAAAGGCTGCTTGGTTACCCAACCAACTCAACAGCCAGGGGCTAAAATAGATGGATTGCACGTTCCCTCCTTCTCATTTGGAGTCAAACTCTTGCTGAAGGAAGTCTCCTCAGCACTTTTCTAATTATTTCTGGTCCAGAGGTTTCCGGCTATCTTGTTAAATGTGCAGAAATGTATTATGTGGTGATTGTTTTGTGTTTTGAGAGGCTGAACTCCAAATGAAAACAAAAACAATTAGGATCTTACACTGAGTATACAAAACATTAAGAACACCTGCTCTTTCCATGACAGACTGCCCCGGTGAATCCAGGTAAAAGCTATGAACCCTTATTAAATCCGTTTCAATCAGTGTTGATGAACGGGCGTGAATTCAGAGAGTGAATAGGCAAGGCAAAATATTTCAGCGCCTTTGAAACAGATATGGTTGTAGGTGCCAGGCGCACCAGTTTGTGTCAAGAACTGCAATGAGGGAGGGGAGGGGTGTTTGGTATACTCAGTGTATATTTATGCAATAAGCCACGAGGAGGAGTGGTATATAGCCAATATTCCATGGCTAAGGGCTGTTCTTACGCACAACCCATCACGGAGTGCCTGGACATAGCCGTGGTATATTGGCCATATATCACAAACCCCTGAGGTGCCTTATTGCTATTATAAACTGGTTACCAACGTAATTAGAGCAGTAAAAATAGTGTCAAACCCGTGGTATACGGTCTGATATACCACGGCTGTCAGCCAATCAGCATTCAGGGCTGATTAGCATTCAACCACCCATATTATAATCACAAATGAAGGACAGTGGCAAACTGTATGGTTGAATCCAAACAAAGACTCTGTAGTGCTTTAGTTTGTGATATCTGGTATCTGAAGATATAGGACATGTCCACCTGAATCTAATTCTAATTCTTGTTTCTTGAGTTTTTAATAAAACAACATACATGAAGTGGGGGTCAGGTCAGCATCCTACCACAATAATGACATAGTCTCAGAGACTCATCAGGAGAGAGGCCCCAAGTCCTAGCCCCTAGGGCCCCTAGCCATGTCAGTCCCTGGCCTGGTCTCTAAAAGCGGGGAACAGGGGGACATGTTGAAACCAGTAGGGAGACCGTTAGCCCTGTTTTCCCAGCCTAGGGATTGTGACAGAGAGGGACTATAATAGGCCTGGTGACCGAGGCACAGCAGGATGTCACAGCAAGGCTTCCTTCCTGCTGCCTGCAGACCAGTTGGTTGCGACAGGGGGGTCAGAGGCCCCCCAACCCAACAACATCCCCCCCTCCCCTCATCCGCAACCTCCAACCACCCTCATCATCTCTCTCCTCCTTATTTTCCTCTGAGAAGACAAGTGATTGACAGACTGACTGAGTTATGCTCTGCTTACGGGAGGTTAAAAAAATACTTACTAGTCGCCAAAGTTACGGAGCATGTCTTTAACACTAGTGTCTGTCTTTTTCTGGCTGACTGGCAGACAGGGTGTTTCTGTCCAGGTATGAAAAGCAGGGTAGGATATTCCACCCTGGTAGTTATACTTACTGCGCTACACAGCGTTCTACAATACTAATGCAATGAGCCGTAATTAACATGGACAGTGGACACAGAACAAACTCAACATATGGTGCAGGTCATTGGTACCAGGGAAGTAGCTCTCTCTTTTATAGGATCTCTAAAAGTGGTGCGTGGCCAGCATAATGTGTGGCTATGTATTGGAAAATGACACAATCATTTGTGCTTTTTTGGGCTTAGGCTCATAAAATGTCTTTAATGTATGGCTCATCAGACTCAGGTGGCTTCAGGCTTGAATTGTCATGCCAATCAAAGCTCTAATCAAATCCAGACATACAGTTGAAGTCGGATGTTTACATACACTTAGGTTGGAGTCAATAAAACTCATTTTTCAACCACTCCACAAATTTCTTGTAAACAAACTATAGTTTTGGCATGTCGGTTAGGACATCTACTATGTGCATGACACAGGTAATTTTTCCAACAACTTTTTACAGACAGATTATTTCACTCTATCACAATTCCAGTGGGTCAGAAGTTCACATACACTAAGTTGACTGTGCCTTTTAACAGCTTGGAAAATTCCAGAAAATAATGTCATGGCTTTAGAAGCTTCTGATAGGCTAATTGATATAATTTGAGTCAAATAGAGGTGTACATGTGGATGTATTTCAAGGCCTACCTTCAAACTCAGTGCCTCTTTGCCTGACATCATGGGAAAATCAAAAGAAATCAGTCAAGACCCCAGAAAAAAATTGTAGACCTCCACAGGTCTTTTTCATCCTTGGGAGCAATTTCCAAACACCTGAAGGTACCACGTTCATCTGTACAAACACATAAGTATAAACACCATGGGACCACGCAGCCGCCATACTGCTCAGGAAGGAGACGCGTTCTGTCTCCTAGAGATTAATGTACTTTGGTGCGAAAAGTGCAAATCAATCCCAGAACAACAGCAAAGGACCTTGTGAAGATGCTGGAGGAAACAGGTACAAAAGTGTATATCCACAGGGAAATGAGTCCTATATTGACATAACCTGAAAGGCTGCTCAGCAAGGAAGAAGCCATTGCTCCAAAACCGCCACAAAACCGCCAGACTACGGTTTGCAACTGCACATGGGGACAAAGATCGTACTTTTTGGAGAAATGTCCTCTGGTCTGCTGAATCAAAAATAGAACTGTTTGACCATAATGACCATTGTTATGTTTGGAGGAATAAGGGGGAGGCTTGCAAGCCGAAGAACACCATCCCAACCGTGAAGCACGGGGGTGGCAGGATCATGTTGTGGGGGTGCTTTGCTGCAGGAGGGACTGGTGCACTTCACAAAATAGATGGCATCATGAGGAAGGGAAATGATGTGGATATATTGAAGCAAAATCTCAAGACATCAGTCAGGAAGTTAAAGCTTGGTTGCAAATGGTTCTTCCAAATGGACAATGATCCCAAGCATACTTCCAAAGTTGTGGCAAAATGGCTTAAGAACAACAAAGGTATTGGAGTGGCCATCACAAAGCCCCGACCTCAATCCTATAGAAAATCTGTGGGCAGAACTGAAAAAGTGTGTGCGAGCAAGGAGGCCAACAAACCTGGCTCAGTTACACCAGCTCTGTCAGGAGGAATGTGCCAAAATTCCCCCAACTTATTGTCGGACGCTTGTGGGAGGCTATCCGAAACGTTTGACCCAAGTTAAACAATTTAAAGGCAATGCTACCAAATACTAATTGAGTGTATGCAAACTTCTGACCCACTGGGAATGTGATGAAAGAAAGAAAAACTGAAATAAATCATTCTCTCTACTATTATTCCGACATTTCACATTCTTAAAATAAAGTGGTGATCCTAACTGACCTAAGACGAGGAATTTTTACTAGGATTAAATGTCAGGAATTGTGAAAAACTGAGTTTAAATGTATTTGGCAAAGGTGTATGGAAACTTCCGACGTCAACTGTACTTACCCAGCGTACAAAACATTGCTCTTTCTATGACAGACTGACCAGGTGAAAGCTATCATCCCTTAATGATGTCGCTTGTTAAGTCCACTTCAAATCAGTGTACATGAAGGGGAGGAGACAGGTTGAAGAAGGATTTTTAAGCCTTGAGACAAGTGAGACATGGATTGTGTATGTGTGCCATTCATAGGGTGAATGGGCAAGACAACAGATTTAGGTGCCTTTGAACAGGGTATGGTAGTAGGTGCCAGGTGCACTGGCTTGAGAATGTCAAGAAGTGCAACGCTGCTGGTATTTTTCACACTCAACAATATTCTGTGTGTATCAAGAATGGTCCACTACCAAATGGACATCCATCCAACTGTGGAAAGCATTGGAGTCAACATGTGCCAGCATCCCTGTGGAACGCTTTCGACACCTTGTGGAGTCCATGCTCCGATGAATTGAGGCTGTTTTGAGGGCAAAAGGGGGAGCAACTCAATATTAGGAAGGTGTTCCTAATGTTTGGCACACTCAGTGTATATGTTTTATATGCTTTGGAATGACACTTCCGGTTTTGGCGGGAAATACCTGGTGCCTGAGAGAAAAGTGATTTATTCACGGGATGGAACATTTTTTAAATCCGGGGAAAATATTAAACTCTACTAAAGACTGAATGTGATAATGGCATGGGTGGAAGGAAGGATACCCACACAGAGCTGAGGAGAACGCTCTCAGTGCTACAGGGACTCTACCCTCAGCTGTCAAGTCACTTGGAGAGACATCACAGGGTTACCATGTGATGCTAGGGGGACTCTGTGATTATTTGAAAAGAAAAGTAATGTCAATGTGTAATCAAGTGACATGAAAGACCTGCCTCCAATGACCACCACAACACTAGAGTCGGAGTCCCTTACTACTGAAATGATTCTCGCCTCACACCGTTACAGAATTTGTATTATCATTTTCAGGGGTTGGAACCGGTTCAAGGAACAGAACCCAAAACCGGAAAAGAATGACATTTTTCAAGGAACAGAAATGGAACCGGGAATGAAAGTGATCCATACCGTTCCGGAACAGAAGCGTTATTTTAAAAGCAAGGAAAACCGGTTAATAACATTATTTTACGTTCCAGGCATTTTTTTCTAGTTCCACAAAAAATGCAACAAAGCACCAATGCAAAGCCCACACTCTGTCACTCAGAAACTTATTCCAGCGTCTGCCTGCAAGCTAAAAATCTTTGCCAGTGTGTGTGCATGTTTAAGTTACCTGCCTCTTCCCCTTCCGAAGCATAGGCTACTGTACTGATGTTAAAAGCGTGAGAAGATGGGGAGAGATATTGTTTATTAGCTAAAGAAAAATGTATTAACTTTTTCAATGCTAGTTAAGAATATTATAGGCCTAGTTACTGTATAACTCTGTGGACCTAATTCATACAATAACAAGATGCCTAATGCTTCAAGCCTGCTCCTTAACCCACTCTCGTTCTCTCCCCACTCGTAACATTTCAGTCACATCTTGCGCAATAGGCCACACTTGTCTGTCCATCATGCATGTAAACAACTAGCTTGCCTGCTCTATCTGTACTGATTGGTGAAGTAATTTAATGAGCAAAATGTAAAAAATTGAAGATTTCACTGGTTAAAAAAGAAACAGAAAGGAACGATATAAACTGGTACTTTTTTGGGAATCGAACCGGTTCAGAACTTTGTTTTGCTGGTCAGAACAGTGGAATGGAACAAAAAAAATAGTGGTTCTGTTCAGAACGAAAAGATTGGGAAATGATTTCGGTTCCAACCCCTGATTATTTTTTATTTTCAACTGTTACATTTCTGCAACTTCTTTTATAACAGTATTTATACTAAATGGTAGTATGCCAATGGCGACCCACCAAACATGAGAGCAGCTTAGAGACCGAGAAGTAAATGTTTTGGTCTGCTGCTATAATGACAGAGGGGGACTTGATAACACGCGTGAAGCAGCAGTCTATCTAGCTCATTTCACACAGTGGTGATGGGGTCTATATAAAACTACAGCCATTTAAAATACTGCACCATCTCCACACTCTTTCCTGCTCTGATAGCAAAGCCAGACAAGTCAAACTGAGATGTCTTTCTCAGAGTCCTTTAGATTATCAGGTCTTAGTGTTTTTTTTACTGTCTTGGTCTCTGACTTGATAATGTAGGTACCTTGTTTATCTCTACCTGATACATACTGTATGAACCTTTAAAAGACTTCCAGGCTTATTTCAGTCGTTTCAAAGACAAAGTGACAAATCTACTTTTCCTGCCTGCGTGTCACCCTGGAGACACAGACTGAAGAGTTATGTTCAACTGATGTTGTTGAAACAATGTCATGTCTTGTTCACAGGAAGAAAAGAGGGACCTCTGACGGTGGTACACGGCGGAGTGGCTTGTGTTGGTGGATTTGTTTGACAATGAATGGTGTGTGTGTGTGTGTGTGTGTGTGTGGTAACTCACAGGTTCTGGCTAGACACATCAGCTGCGTGGATACACAGGTAGGTCATGTCCTGTGAGAAGTAAACAGATAGGAGTACAAACACAACACGAGGGTCAGTTTTGTTCTGCACACAACACATACCATCTTCATGTGGTCACAGTACAGTTTCTGCCAATTAGCATTCTTGTCATTTTTTATATTGTTTGAAACAGTAATTAGTAGGTAAGGTGTGTGGTCATCAACTGCACATTGTTGTTGGATGAGTCAAGTAAATACATACACATACTCAACTGAGTATTATAAATGAACCACATAGGTCAAACAAAACTAAAATATGATGCTTCAAGAGTGAAATGCTTTATTGAACAGTTAAAGCTTTGTCTGAAGTTCTTCAGCCCAATGTCACTGGTATGTATTAAACTGAGACACCACTACCCCCAGCAGGCTTCAACTATGTACTACAAAATCTCTGTTTTCCACTTCTACAAAATTATGTCATGCGGATTTCATTACACTACACAATTCCCATGAATCAAATCAAGGAACTGAACACTGACCCAAAAAGTTAGACGTCTCTCTAGAATTTGAGACAACATCCCATATTCACTGACTGAGTATGAGGAAGTTAAAAAACATTTAAATATTTAGGTTTGACTCATGTAAGACATGTTATTCAAGGTTATGGTCAATGGTCATGAAATCCCATTTCAGTTCTTGACCAACTAAACCAGAAGCCTACTCCAGCCTGACTCAATACACAACAATGTATTCAGTCTGTCTGTGAAACTGGCCTTGTGTCCTCTATGGCTGCCTGCTCCACCTACCTCCAGCACAGGTTTAGCATTGTTATACACAGACAGGATGTGGGTGATGTTGTTCTGGGACAAACTTTCTCTGTTCTCCGAGTCTGGCAAAAGACGAAGGGAGGGAGAAAATGTCGATCAGTGATTCTTTTCAGTGAATTTCTATGAGACCCTCAGCAGACAAAGCAATTCCATAAGGAGAGAGAGGAAATGCATCATTTGAAGTGTTTAAGACCCAGGAGTGGCTTGCCCAGAAGCAGCATCTGTGACTGTGTGGCTGTAATTTGGGTAGCTATCATTTGGCCTTGACACTTAAAGCTATTTTCAGTGTGTGAGCAGTACTTGGACCATCTAGTGAAGCCATCATCCGTATGGCTAAAATTATAGCAGGGTAGATGTCACATTAAGCTGGTAGGGCAGAAACCCCCTTGGCTGAGGAGCAGATAAATCACCAACACTACCAGAGGGAGTAAATGTGCCATATTCTACTGATGGATACTGTATGATGCATGCAGCAGCCTTAATTCAGGCCTTGCCTTAGTTCATTGAGCTACAGTACACGTATAACCTTCTGCTACTCTATTTTGATCTATACATAACTATGGTCCACTCACTAGATATTCGTATTATCTCTTCCCTTGTAAGATTTGACCGTACCTTACAGGTAACGTATCAACAACATTATAACAACAGAAGGACAGAGAAAGTAAAGCTCGTGTGCATCAATAACAGAAGAAAATGCCTGAGTCTCTTTGAAAGCTGCCCTGGATTCAAGCAAGCTGCTGCTGGTCCCTCACCTAGGGAATTAGTGAGTGTTGTCTCTTGGGTGGGATGCCTGACTGTGCAACATATAAAACAACTGAATGGATTTCAACAGAATCCTGTTCTCACCTCTGATATTTCCCAGGTAGAGCCCATCAACAACCTGCAAATAGGAAAACAGAGACATTTCACTAGTTAGATATTCACAATGAGCATGGCCTTAACCTTAGTGATGCTCCTTATCTATGGTCGTAGGACATTTTCAGGTGTCCAGTTTGGTCAAACAGTATTTTCCCGATTTAGAAAACAAACAGGAACCATTCTCATAGCTAAATCAAGCCTTATAGGGTCTGTAATAAATAGTATTGCCTGGCATGACTGGGAGTGAGGAGCACTGAACCAACTCTGATGGTTAAGGCCATGTTGACACAAAGCTGTGCAATAAAGATGTAGCGATCGGATCACGATCATCTAGACATTACAAGACTCCTGCATTATTTAAGACGTCAAAATAAAAAGTATATGCCTGCCTATGATGTTAGTGTCCTCTGAAATTCAGAAAAGCTTAGAGCTTCAGTCAGGGTGGAATTACAGTGGTGCCCAGAGGTGCTTCTGGACACTCCCATCACCGTTAACGGGACACGAAGACGTGTAATATATACAGTACCAGTCAAAAGTTTGGACACACCTACTCATTCCAGGATTTTTCTTTATTTGTACTACACTGCTCAAAAAAATAAAGGGAACACTAAAATAACACATCCTAGATCTGAATGAATGAAATATTCTTATTAAATACTTCTTTCTTTACATAATTGAATGTGCTGACAACAAAATCACACAAAAATGATCAATGGAAATAAAATGTATCAACCCATGGAGGTCTGGATTTGGAGTCACACTCAAAATTAAAGTGGAAAACCACACTACAGGCTGATCCAACTTTGATGTAATGTCCTTAAAACAAGTCAAAATGAGGCTCAGTAGTGTGTGTGGCCTCCACGTGCCTGTATGATCTCTCTACAACGCCTGGGCATGCTCCTGATGAGGTGGCGGATGGTCTCCTGAGGGATCTCCTCCCAGACCTGGACTAAAGCATCTGCCAACTCCTGGACAGTCTGTGGTGCAACGTGGCATTGGTGGATGGAGCGAGACATGATGTCCCAGATGTGCTCAATTGGATTCAGGTCTGGGGCATGGGCGGGCCAGTCCATAGCATCAATGCCTTCCTCTTGCAGGAACTGCTGACACACTCCAGCCACATGAGGTCTAGCATTGTCTTGCATAAGGAGGAACCCAGGGCCAACCGCACCAGCATATGGTCTCACAAGGGGTCTGAGGATCTCATCTCGGTACCTAATGGCAGTCAGGCTACCTCTGGCGAGCACATGGAGGGCTGTGCGGCCCCCCAAAGAAATGCCACACCACACCATGACTGACCCACCGCAAAACCGGCCATGCTGGAGGATGTTGCAGGCAGCAGAACGTTCTCCACGGTGTCTCCAGATTGTCACGTCTGTCATTTGTGCTCACTGTGAACCTGCTTTCATCTGTGATGAGCACAGGGCACCAGTGGTGAATTTGCCAATCTTGGTGTTCTCTGGCAAATGCCAAACGTCCTGCACGGTGATGGGCTGTAAGCACAACCCCCACCTGTGGAAGTCGGGCCCTCATTACCACCCTCATGGAGTCTGTTTCTGACTGTTTGAGCAGACACATGCACATTTGTGGCCTGCTGGAGGTCATTTTGCAGGGCTCTGGCAGTGCTCCTCCTTGCACAAAGGCGGAGGTAGCGGTCCTGCTGCTGGGTTGTTGCCCTCCTACGGCCTCCATGTCTCCTGATGTACTGGCCTGTCTCCTGGTAGCGCCTCCATGCTCTGAACACTACGCTGACAGACACAGCTAACCTTCTTGCCACAGCTAGCATTGATGTGCCATCCTGGATGAGCTGCACTACCTGAGCCACTTGTGTGGGTTGTAGACTCCGTCTCATGCTACCACTATTTTATTTTATTTTATTTATTTTACCTTTATTTAACCAGGTAGGCAAGTTGAGAGCAAGTTCTCATTTACAATTGCGACCTGGTCAAGATAAAGCAAAGCAGTTCGACAGATACAACGACACAGAGTTACACATGGAGTAAAACAAACATACAGTCAATAATACAGTATAAACAAGTCTATATACAATGTGAGCAAATGAGGTGAGAAGGGAGGTAAAGGCAAAAAAGGCCATGGTGGCAAAGTAAATACAATATAGCAAGTAAAACACTGGAATGGTAGTTTTGCAATGGAAGAATGTGCAAAGTAGAAATAAAAATAATGGGGTGCAAAGGAGCAAAATAAATAAATAAATAAAAATTAAATACAGTTGGGAAAGAGGTAGTTGTTTGGGCTAAATTATAGGTGGGCTATGTACAGGTGCAGTAATCTGTGAGCTGCTCTGACAGTTGGTGCTTAAAGCTAGTGAGGGAGATAAGTGTTTCCAGTTTCAGAGATTTTTGTAGTTCGTTCCAGTCATTGGCAGCAGAGAACTGGAAGGAGAGGCGGCCAAAGAAAGAATTGGTTTTGGGGGTGACTAGAGAGATATACCTGCTGGAGCGTGTGCTACAGGTGGGAGATGCTATGGTGACCAGCGAGCTGAGATAAGGGGGACTTTACCTAGCAGGGTCTTGTAGATGACATGGAGCCAGTGGGTTTGGCGACGAGTATGAAGCGAGGGCCAGCCAACGAGAGCGTACAGGTCGCAATGGTGGGTAGTATATGGGGCTTTGGTGACAAAACGGATTGCACTGTGATAGACTGCATCCAATTTGTTGAGTAGGGTATTGGAGGCTATTTTGTAAATGACATCGCCAAAGTCGAGGATTGGTAGGATGGTCAGTTTTACAAGGGTATGTTTGGCAGCATGAGTGAAGGATGCTTTGTTGCGAAATAGGAAGCCAATTCTAGATTTAACTTTGGATTGGAGATGTTTGATATGGGTCTGGAAGGAGAGTTTACAGTCTAACCAGACACCTAAGTATTTGTAGTTGTCCACGTATTCTAAGTCAGAGCCGTCCAGAGTAGTGATGTTGGACAGGCGGGTAGGTGCAGGTAGCGATCGGTTGAAGAGCATGCATTTAGTTTTACATGTATTTAAGAGCAATTGGAGGCCACGGAAGGAGAGTTGTATGGCATTGAAGCTTGCCTGGAGGGTTGTTAACACAGTGTCCAAAGAAGGGCCGGAAGTATACAGAATGGTGTCGTCTGCGTAGAGGTGGATCAGAGACTCACCAGCAGCAAGAGCGACCTCATTGATGTATACAGAGAAGAGAGTCGGTCCAACAATTGAACCCTGTGGCACCCCCATAGAGACTGCCAGAGGTCCGGACAGCAGACCCTCCGATTTGACACACTGAACTCTATCAGAGAAGTAGTTGGTGAACCAGGCGAGGCAATCATTTGAGAAAGGCTGTCGAGTCTGCCGATGAGGATGTGGTGATTGACAGAGTCGAAAGCCTTGGCCAGATCAATGAATACGGCTGCAGAGTAATGTTTCTTATCGATGGCGGTTAAGATATCGTTTAGGACCTTGAGCGTGGCTGAGGTGCACCCATGACCAGCTCTGAAACCAGATTGCATAGCAGAGAAGGTATGGTGAGATTCGAAATGGTCGGTAATCTGTTTGTTGACTTGGCTTTCGAAGACCTTAGAAAGGCACGGTAGGATAGATATAAGTCTGTAGCAGTTTGGGTCAAGAGTGTCCCCCCCTTTGAAGAGGGGGATGACCGCAGCTGCTTTCCAATCTTTGGGAATCTCAGACGACATGAAAGAGAGGTTGAACAGGCTAGTAATAGGGGTGGCAACAATTTCGGCAGATAATTTCAGAAAGAAAGGGTCCAGATTGTCTAGCCCGGCTGATTTGTAGGGGTCCAGATTTTGCAGCTCTTTCAGAACATCAGCTGAATGGATTTGGGAGAAGGAGAAATGGGGAAGGCTTGGGCGAGTTGCTGTTGGGGGTGCAGTGCTGTTGACCGGGGTAGGAGTAGCCAGGTGGAAAGCATGGCCAGCCGTAGAAAAATGCTTATTGAAATTCTCAATTATGGTGGATTTATCAGTGGTGACAGTGTTTCCTATCTTCAGTGCAGTGGGCAGCTGGGAGGAGGTGTTCTTATTCTCCATGGACTTTACAGTGTCCCAGAACTTTTTGAGTTAGTGTTGCAGGAAGCAAATTTCTGCTTGAAAAAGCTAGCCTTGGCTTTTCTAACTGCCTGTGTATAATGGTTTCTAGCTTCCCTGAACAGCTGCATATCACGGGGGCTGTTCGATGCTAATGCAGAACGCCATAGGATGTTTTTGTGTTGGTTAAGGGCAGTCAGGTCTGGGGAGAACCAAGGGCTATATCTGTTCCTGGTTCTAAATTTCTTGAATGGGGCATGTTTATTTAAGATGGTTAGGAAGGCATTTAAAAAAATATCCAGGCATCCTCTACTGACGGGATGAGATCAATATCTTTGCAGGATACCTCGGCCAGGTCGATTAGAAAGGCCTGCTCGCAGAAGTGTTTCAGGGAGCGTTTTACAGTGATGAGTGGAGGTCGTTTGACCGCTGACCCATTACAGATGCAGGCAATGAGGCAGTGATCGCTGAGATCTTGGTTGAAGACAGCAGAGGTGTATTTAGAGGGGAAGTTGGTTAGGATGATATCTATGAGGGTGCCCGTGTTTAAGGCTTTGGGGAGGTACCTGGTAGGTTCATTGATAATTTGTGTGAGATTGAGGGCATCAAGTTTAGATTGTAGGATGGCTGGGGTGTTAAGCATGTTCCAGTTTAGGTCGCCTAGCAGCACGAACTCTGAAGATAGATGGGGGGCAATCAGTTCACATATGGTGTCCAGAGCACAGCTGGGGGCAGAGGGTGGTCTATAGCAGGCGGCAACGGTGAGAGACTTGTTTTTAGAGAGGTGGATTTTTAAAAGTAGAAGTTCAAATTGTTTGGGTACAGACCTGGATAGTAGGACAGAACTCTGCAGGCTATGTTTGCAGTAGATTGCAACACCGGCCCCTTTGGCAGTTCTATCTTGTCTGAAAATGTTGTAGTTTGGAATTAACATTTCTGAATTTTTGGTGGTCTTCCTAAGCCAGGATTCAGACACAGCTAGAACATCCGGGTTGGCAAAGTGTGCTAAAGCAGTGAATAGAACAAACTTAGGGAGGAGGCTTCTAATGTTAACATGCATGAAACCAAGGCTATTACGGTTACAGAAGTCGTCAAAAGAGAGCGCCTGGGGAATAGGAGTGGAGCTATGCACTGCAGGGCCTGGATTCACCTCTACATCGCCAGAGGAACATAGGAGGAGTAGAATAAGGGTACGGCTAAAAGCTATGAGAATTGGTTGTCTAGAACGTCTGGAACATAGAGTAAAAGGAGGTTTCTGGGGGCGGTAAAATAGCATGAAGGTATAATGTACAGACACAGGTATGGTAGTATGTGAATACAGTGGAGGTAAACCTAGGTATTGAGTGATGAAGAGAGAGATATTGTCTCTAGAAACATCATTGAAATCAGGAGATGTCATTGCATGTGTGGGTGGTGGAACTAATAGGTTGGATAAGGTATAGTGAGCAGGACTAGAGGCTCTACAGTGAAATAAGCCAATAAACACTAACCAGAACAGCAATGGACAAGACATATTGACATTAAGGAGAGGCATGCTTAGTCGAGTGATCAAAAGGGTCCAGTGAGTGGAGAGGTTGGTAGGGGGTCACGGCGATTTAGACAGCTAGCCAGGCCATCGGTAGCAAGCTAGCATAGGATGGAGGTCTGTTGTTAGCCACCTCTTGCGTTCCGTCAGTAGATTCGTGGGGTTCCGTGTGGTAGAGGGGATTAATCCAAATCACACAACAACAACAAAAATAAAAACAATAGATATAGTTATAGAGGCCCAAGAAGAAAACATAATAATAATAAAAATAAATAAATTGTCCGATTGTCTATTCAGATAGCAGCCGGTAAGACAGCTAACGGTTAGCAGGCCGCAGATGGGCGTTCAGGTAACGTCGCGACGGAGGAGCCAGCCGGATCTCCTTCGGGTAGATAACGTCGGCAGTCCAGTTGTGAAGGCCCGGTGGGGCTCCGCGTAGGCAGTAAAACGGGTCCGGATAGGTGACTGCAGCCCAGGAGTGATTGATGGAACTCAGGAGTGATTGACGGAGCTGGCTAGCTCCGGAATAATTGATGTTTGCTCCGGAATCGACGAAGGCCGATAGTCACACGGATAGCAGCTAGCTAGCTGTGAGATCCGGGTATGAATGGCCAGAGAGCAGTCGAAATCCAGGGACATGGAGAGAAAAATTGGTTCGGTATGTTCCGTTCCGAGCCGCGCTGCGCCGTACAGAACTGGCGATAGATTTTCGAGCTAAAGAATAGCTGATGACCACAAACCGTGGTTAGCTGAATACTAACGATTTGCCAGTAAAGAAGCTAACTAGCTTCTGAACTAGCTTCTGATTAGCTTCTGGCTAGTTTCAGGCTAGCTTCTTGGAGGATTACAGATTTGAGGTAAATAATACTTTTTTTATAAATATAAATTGGTGAGGCGGGTTGTAGGAGAGTGTTTTGAAGATGAGTTGATGGAAAATAAAAATAAAATGTATGTGAAAAAAGTTGTAAATATATATATATACAGGACACGACGAGGACAAAAGACGTCTGAACTGCTATGCCACCTTGGAGTAAAGTTTCACTAGAGTGAAAGCACTGCCAGCATTCAAAAGTGACCAAAACATCAGCCAGGAAGCATAGGAACTGAGAAGTGGTCTGTGGTTATCACCTGCAGAACCACTCCTTTATTGGGGGTGTCTTGCTAATTGCCTATAATTTCCACCTGTTGTCTATACCATTTGCACAACAGTATGTGCAATTTATTGTCAATCAGTGTTGCTTCCTAAGTGGACAGTTTGATTTCACAGAAGTGTGGTTGACTTGGAGTTACATTGTGTTAAGTGTTCCCTTTATTTTTTTGAGCAGTGTATTTTCTACATCATAGAATAATAGTGAAGACATCAAAACTATGTAATAACACATATGGAATCATGTAATAACCAAAACAAAGTGTTAAACCAAAACATATTTTTGATTTTAGATTCTTCAAAGTAGCCACCCTTTGCACACTCTTGGCATTCTCTCAACCAGCTTCACCTGGAATGCTTTTCCAACAGTCTTGAAGGAGTTCCCACATATGCTGATCACTTGTTGGCTGCTTTTCCTTCACTCTGAGGTCCAACTCATCCCAAACCATATCAATTGGGTTGAGGTTGGGCGATTGTGGAGGCCAGGTCATCTGATGCAGCACTCCATCACTCTAATTATTGGTCAAATAGCCCTTACACAGCCTGGAGGTGTGTTGGGTCATTGTCCTGTTGAAAAACAAATGATAGCCCCACTAAGTGTAAACCAGATGTGATGGCGTATCGCTGCAGAATGCTGGGGTAGCCATGCTGGTTAAGTGTGCCTTGATTTCTAAATAAATCACTGACAATGACACCAGCAAAGCACTCCCACACCATCACACCACCTCCTCCATGCTTCATGGTGGGAACCACGCATGCAGAGATTATCCATTCACCTACTCTGTCTCACAAAGACACAGCGGTTGGAAACAAAAATCTCAAATTTGGGCTCATCAGACCAAAGGAAAAGATTTCCACAGGTCCAATGTCCATTTCTTGAGATTCTTGGCCAAGCAAGTATCTTCTTATTATTGGTGTCCTTGAGTAGTGGTTTCTTTGCAGCAATTCGACCATGAGGGCCTGATTCAACAGTCTCCTCTGAACAGTGGATGTTGAGATGTGTCTGTTACTTGAACTCTGTGAACCATTTATTTGGGCTGCAATTTCTGAGACTTGTAACTCTAATGAACTTATCCTCTGCAGCAGAGGTAACTCTGGGTCTTCCTTTCCTGTGGCAGTCTAGATGAGGGCTAGTTTCATCACAGGGCTTGATGGTTTTTGAGACTGCACTTATAAAATGTTCTGCATTGACTGACCTTCATGTTTTAAAGTAATGATGGATTGTCATTTCTCTTTGCTTATTTAAGCTGTTCCTGCCATAATATGGACTTGGTCATTTGCCAAATAGGGCTATCTTCTGTATACCACCCCTACCTTGTCACAACACAACTGATTGGCTCAAACGCATTAAGAAGGAAAGAAATTCCAAAAATTAACAAGGCACACCTGTTAATTGAAATGCATTCCAGGTGACTACCTCATGAAGCTGATTGAGCGAATGCCAAGAGTGTATAAAGCTGTCATCAAGGCAAAGGGTGACTACTTTGAAGAATCTAAAATATTTAGATTTGTTTAACACTTTTTTAATTACTACATGATTCCATGTGTTATTTCAGTTTTGGTGTCTGCACTATTAAAATAAAGAGAAGCCTTTGAATGAATACGTGTGTACAAACTTTGACTGGTACTGTATATACAAAACATTTAAACACCCAACTATTGACATAACAATAAGGGCTTTAAAACAGTCAAAATAGTAGGGCTAGGTGTTTTTTCTCCATTTGAAACCCTAAATCCAAACCGGTATGAGTTTTCACGTTATTATATTAAGTGACAGTGTGTGATGAGCAGCCTACCCTTTGGTTTTATTCAGGGGACTATAGGGACGTTCAGTGTTGCAGATAGACATGTAGACTGATGTAAATACCATGACATAATATATTCCGCGCATATCTATGTGCAACGTTTACGCACCTCTGAGGAAGTGCCTTGCTACAAAATAACAATTAAGCCATTGAACAGAACAGATACATTAGTAACAAAGGCCCCTTACCTTGTTCATTCCATTTCCCATGTCTCTCGCAGACGACAAAAATTAAGTATTTACGTCTCAATGCAACAACGCAAAATATTGGACAATAACACGAAGGGGTGCGAGTGATTGTGAAATGGTCGGTCCGTCACTTGTGAGACCACTTTGCTCCCCTGTAGTTCAACAACATGGGTATATTTTGACCGCTTTGTCTACATTGCTTCACAAGACGATCGCCATAATGCTGCTCTATATAACCTTCGCTCCATAATCCTCTTCCGGGTTTCCCCCTAGAAATGATATCATTGGTACATGGGATCGTAATGCAGCCCAGTCCGCGCGGGTTTTGTGACATTAGACCCGTTAGGGATTATCATGAATTCATCCAGTACTACTTATTTGTACTATGTCCTAAATAATGCATTTGAAGTATCGAATAGCCTACGCTTTTTCATTCCTGTAAACCCACACATGCCTGCCATAGCCTAATCCAGGACTACAGCGTGGATTCCTTAAAAATGTCAACTAAAAACATGACGCGAGTACGATATTCACACAATTAGATAAGAGGCAGGAAAAATCTTGCCAGGTTTCAAAATAGGGTAAATCCATGGATGTGGATATATCACACCTGTTTATGCTGTGTACTAGTAAACCCTACATATTATTGACATGTAGGGCCTACTGCTCCAGTGGCATTTAAACCTCCACAACATGGTAGATATTACAGCAAAGGGGAGACATACTATTGGGTAAACATAGGAACTTTTATTTTGCTCTATAATACATGATGACCTTAAGAGGAAGAGACCTTCCAAAACGTATTGACTGAGGTAATGTGGACAATAGATAAATACAGACAAGTAATTGGTATGTTTGTTGGTGTCATGGTATGTAATGTGGTCCTCTGGATTGTTGGTTTACTTCTTCCATTCCTTGTTCTCATAGTCCCATTTGGCTGAGAAGCCCTCCACCGGGTTGATCCTCATGTCCAGCATCCTCTGCACCTCCTTCTCTTTCCATTCTGATTCAAAGGTGGGGGGGACAGGCCCGTACACTGCAGCGAGACAGACAGCTTGTTAGGCTCTGCCTCAAAGTTCACCCATGAACATATATTCTTTAATAGTCTGTATTGAACATTTATCTACCAAGGTAATCATTATTGAGAACATTGTTTCACAAAAGCAACCTGGTTGCTTGTCTGTTATAACAATTATGGTTGAGGCAATACAATGGGAGAGAAGACACGTAACCTATTTATTTGAAGGGGCACTGATGGCCAAATACAATATTTGAATTATGTCATAAATAACATCTTGTATATCTATCTCATTGAGAAAGAATGCTGACTTATGGCTTTTAACAGGTGGGTGGAAAAACCATGAACATCAATGTACACCAAACAAAAATATAAACACAGCATGTAAAAAGTTTGGTTCCATGTTTCATGAGCTGAAATAAAATATCCCAGAAATGTTGTACAAAAAGATTTTTTGCTCATATCTTGTGCATAAATTTGTTAACAGCCCCATTAGTGAGTATTTATCATTTGACAAGATCATCCCTCCACCTGACAGGTGTGGCATATCAAGAAGCTGATCAAAGAGCATGATCATTAAACAGGTGCACCTTGTGCTGGGGGACAATAAAAGGCCACTAAAATGTGCAGTTGTGTCACACAACATAATGCCACAGATGTTTCAAATTGAGGGAGCCTGCAATTGGCATGCTGACTGCAGGAAGGTCCACCAGAGCTGTTGCTAGAGAATGGAATGTTCATTTCTCCACCATAAGCTGCCTCCAACGTTGTTTTCGAGAATTTGTCAGTATGTCCAACCGGCCTCACAACCACGTGTTACCATGCCAGCCCAGGACCTTCACATGCGGCTTCTTCACCTGCAGGATCGTCTGAGGGTGGGTGGGTGGGTGGGGGATGCTGAGGAGTAACTCTGTCTGGAATAAAGCTCTGTCTGAAAAACTCATTCTGATTGGCTGGGCCTGGGTCCCCAGTAAGTGGGCCTATGCCCTCCAAGGCCCACCCATGGCTGCACCCCTACCCAGTCATTGCGAAATCCATAGATTAGGGCCTAAGTTATTTATTTCAATTGACTAATTTCCTTATTTGAACTGTAACTCAGTAAAATCTTTGAAATTGTTGCATTGATATTTTTTCAGGATATTACAACTGAATGATCAGACTCCCTCCACAATAAATGTTCCCATTCCTTTTCTTATTAGAAGACATACCAAACTTCCTCTGCCATAGGACAACCAGTCCTGTCATGCCAATAAAGAAGAACATTCCTGCGATAACCGATTTCCACTCCTTTGTGCCCTCGTTCATCTCTGCGAAGCTCTGCTTGAAGCTAATACGGTACACTGTTGGTAAAGAGAAAATGCAAGACCTTGGTTAAATAACAATTTAACACAGCCTAACGGGTAGGGATGTGCATCTCTCCTTACAAGAACGATTCAATATGCATCTAGATACATGGGCTCCGATACAGGAATGATATTTTTAGTTTGAAACGATTTGACGCGATTCAATTTAAATTAGTGGAATGAATCAATGCGATTAACAATTGATGGCATGAACACATTCATTTCCATTCTAAATTAATATCTGATAGTGATGGAGCTCAGGAGCTGAGTTGGATCTGTCTGAGCGGACTTCTCTGAGCTGAGTGAATGAACCATGGCTTGTCGTTGCTGTATGATAGAAAAGTATTTCTGCCGTGTGTGTGTGTGTGTGTAATGTAATGTGTGAGTTGATCCATAGGGCAGACTGAGCATCTACCACTAGCAGATTAGGGGGCGCAATTTATGTTTTGTCCCCACACTGCTATAACTTGTCATATACATTGAGCTAGTAAAATGTATATATTTATCTTAAGAAATTAGCTTTGACATACATAGCCAATTAATATAGACACAGCTTTGGATTTCACCTGCCTCAAAAGTGAATGGTTTTGACCATTTGGAACCAGAGGTGATCTATTCTCCCGTTCTGACCAGTGCGGCTGGAGAAAATGATTGCGGTCCTTGTTATGAAATTACACCTTTACCCTGTTCATGTAAAAATGACCAAATCCAAACACAACTAACAAAAATATTTTGTACGGTGAACCTGGCAATCGAAAAAACCCAAATCAGCAGTTAGATGTGCAATCAGCAAGATGTGAGTTATGTCCACTCCGGTAGCCCACAGAGCTCCACCAGTAAAATTATTTTATACAGCGCATTTGGTAACACAAACCAGGTTTCCATCCAACCTGTTAATGCAAGTAAAGTACCTGTTGGAACCCATAAAAATGTATGCCATTCCTGATGGAAAATTTGTCAGTAAACTTTCCAAATGTCAACAAAACACGCTAGACAAGGTCCTTTAGTTTCTGTAAACTAATTATGCTTGACATGTCGGTGGAAACGCTTTAATGAGCAAATATTGATATAATAACCATCATATCAAAGTAAACTTGGAGTCACGCGATGACGTGTGATCATCCCACATTAGGAAAACCAGCAGTTTATTAGGATACAGATGAAATAAGTTCTGATGAACTTCACATGGTGGTGAAAGAGCAGGTGATGAGCGTGATGCTCTTTTCCAATAAATAAAGGGTCTTATTCTGGTGACATGATCGTTGACACTTGGCTGCCGTACCAAGAATAATCCCTCTTTTGTCCATAATAATCTAATGTAGGCTATACCCACACTGTGTCTGTGACCTGATGGCTACAGCGCACGTGCCAATACCAGAGTGGGCACACTATATAACGCAACATTTTTTGTGAGAAAACCATCAGTAGAGATGCAGTGGAAACCCACTTAACTTGTATTTTCTATTCGGTACATGGGAATTGAACCGCCTTTCATCCTCAACAAGTCAAGTTAATGTAAAAATGTAAGAAAATGTGCATATTGTTTTTATGCAGATTTGAGAATATTCGCATGACAATCTGTCACCAATTGGATGGAAGCCTAGCTAAATGAAATCTGTTGTCCCTCAATAAAACCTATATAATATTGCGAAAGCCAGTTTAAAAACATCTTAATGCTGAAGGTGCTGTGCAGATGTTGCCTACGAATATTAGAACAGGGATATGGTAGCCCTAGCTCTCGTTGGCGCGAGCAGCTGCATCTCCTGCACTGCACAGTTATCTGACTTGTAGATCAATATCACATGCAGATACATGAAAAGAAGTTTGATAGGCTGAAGGAGAGGACGCATCAATTCAAACAGATGAGGTATTTTCAGAATAAGGCAACAAAAAAATAGCATAATAAACATTAGTGTACCTGCGATTTGTAACATTTTCATTGGTTCTTACCGATGCATGCTACATATGGATCGGTTTCCCACGGACAGATGCTCTCACATCTTAAACATTTGAACCGGGGACTGACGCGTATCGGTGAATCGTGTAACTCTGTGTTGTTGTCTGTGTCACACTGCTATGCTTTATCTTGGCCAGGTCGCAGTTGCAAATGAGAACTTGTTCTCAACTAGCCTACCTGGTTAAATAAAGGTAAAAATAAAAAAATATATCCCTACTAACAGAACAGATAGGCAAACAATACTTCTGTCTTGTTTTGAGTAAGAAACAAAACTGACAAATGTCAAGTATTCAACAACAAAGGTAAAAAACCACTTACATGCAATCTTCTCCTCATTGGAGAGTGTGGCCCAGGAGCCCTTCTCCTTCTCCTTTAAGGACTTCTGCACTGCACTCAGCTCTGTCACAAACTGGACGTCTGGGAGGGGGTTCTCCCGCCTGTCAAAGTAGGCTGGGAGAGCGTAGTCGTCTACCTTGGCAACACCTGCAGGAAACTCACCATGTTACTACATAGGACTGACACACACAACCAATACATGTATTCAAACCTGCATGGGACCTGCATAGCAAATATGTGCATACACGAATACATACTGTGTGCCTTTGGGAGCCGCATAACTGCTTTTTCAGTTTACCCCCAAAAACTTAAATATCTTATTCTACAATAAACTGGTATTGTATGATTACTGTACATCTCCAAACCATGCTGGTGGTGGTATATTTTATCCATTGTTTACATTTGTTTGTGTGCCAACTTTTTAGTGGTAGGTACAATTTACAGAGGATGGTTTTAAAGGTCCATAACATGAAGGTCAAGTATGTGGTGTGTACTGCCAACATAGTCACTCACCATGTCCCCCACGTACACAGATTGATGTGGAAATGGCACGTTTGCCAACAAGGCTAAGGGCTCTGGTGGCCAGCATTCTGAAAGAAAATCACATGTATGAGAAAACCCTTGATGAATGAAAATTAATATCGCTAGTTACTACTGTAACAAAACATTACTGACCAACGAATCACAAAGAAGTTATTCTGATGACATGAAACTATAGCCTAAGGCTAGCCATTAGGTCTTTGTAAAATAGTGTGGTTAGTTCTCTTCTTAGTCAATTAAATTTATAGAAAAATAGCAACTTTCAACAAGAATTTATGAAACTGCACGCATCCCTAATCTGACATTTAGCAACTAGTTATGGTCACTGCTCAAGCACACGTAACTAGCAACCAGTTTTTGTAACAAATAAAATCTAGTTAACAGAACTGTCAAAAAAGAGGAAAAACTAGCTAGCTACATTAACCTAGATAAAGTTACCCAGCTAAAATGTCTATGCTAAAAAGTTGCCTAGCAAACTAAATATAGCTTGCCATCTATCGATTTAGCCATCCATCTGCAAAGGACGTTTCAATGGTAACAAACAGGCTAATAGATAGTATTTTCAACATAGACGCTAGCTGAGTTATATTCAAACTAGGCTAATGTAAACTGAACTAGTACCTGGGTTTGTGGAGGGGATGAATATGATGAGATTTCCTCCGACACTCAGGATCCTTCAGTTCAAAGTCCCATTAGCCAGCTCTGCAAACTTGAATTATGTCAAAATGCGTTCTGGACTCATCAAAATATGTAGTTTCGCAGAACTACTATCGTTATTACTGATGTTATGCATGGCACGCACTTTCAAAAAAAGGTAAACAAAACAGTTATTTTACTTTGACCTTTTTTGGAAGTACAAACCATGCGTAACGACAGTAATGATGAAAGTTGCTCAATGAAACTCCATATATTGTTGAGTACCGAACAATTTGACATAGCCAGTTCTGCAAATGTTAATGGGACTTTGAATTGCGGGATCTGACTATCTCCTCAAGCCCAGGTACTGGTTTAAACCAATGACGTATATAAACCCTGGATTGCTGATTCTATGGCTGCAGTCCAAACACTTCAAATCAAATGTATTTATAAAGCCCTTTTTACATCAGCCGATGTCAAAGTGCTATATAGAAACCAAGCTTAAAACCCCAAACAGCAAGCAACGCAGATGTAAAAGACACACACTATCCCCTCAAATATTAAGAGGAGACGTATCATGATGTTCGACGAGTATACACTTGCAGGGCAAGGAATGATTTTTAAATCGACCACCTTTGCCCGGATATCGTCACTCGTTCATCCTGCAATGATTGTGTTTTCAGCCACCGGTAGCTTTATATGCACTACAGTCAATTATGATTGCATGTCTACTTATATTAACTATATAATTACTCATTTACGCCTACTGTATGATAGCTTGCAAATTAATTAGCTAACTAACGTTAGCCTGCCTAGCTGGAACTTCTGAAGGAAAATGTTTTATTTCTACAATTTCCAAAAGATAACCAAACAAAAACATTTGCACTTTTATGCGACGTGTTTGTGCATTAATAGCACAATTTCTAACCTTTTTACAATCATTTTTACTTACACTTGTATGGTCACTTCTCCATTGGTTATTCATTTTTGGCGGACTTTTCTTAGCGGATGTACAACCGCAACGTAAGCCCCTCCGCTAAGAAAAGTCAGCCAAAACTTGAATGGAGAAGTGAACATACAAGTGTAAGTTATAAATTGTGCTACTAATGCACATGACGGCACAAACACGTATCGTAAAAGTAATTATGTTTTTGTTTGGTTAGCTTTTGGAAATTGTAGAAATGTTCCTTTATCAGAAGTTCCAGCTAGGCAGGCTAACGTTAGTTAGCTAATTAATTTGCTAGCTACCATACAGTAGGCGTATATAAAATGATATAGTTAATATAAGTAAACATGCAATCATAATTGACGTAGCGCATATAAAGCACCCACAAACTACCGGTGGTTGAAAACAATCATCGCAGGACGAACGAGTGACGAATTTTCGGGCAAGGGCGGTACATTTAAAAATCATTATTTACCAAATAATATATAAATAATGATTTTTAAATGGACCGCCCTTGCCCGAAAATTCGTTTTCGTACCCTACAAAAATAAATCGAACTGTATTTTAAGACGGTTAAATGCTCTACTCACAAAAAAGCTGTTAGAATTGTAAGTATATGCAAGTCCTTGTGTAATTGTAATGTGATATTGTACCCCCTAGCGCGATTGTCCATTGTTTGTAATCGATGTATGCTTGTGTTCCCTCATGTGCTTTATGTATTGATTTGTTGTTAATAATAAAAAATAAAAATTTTAATCATTATTTTATTTTTTATGAACAACAAATCAATACAGGAAGTACATGTGGGAAGAAAATTATATATCAATAATATACAGAGGACAATTGGGCTAGGGGGTACAATATCACATTACACAAGGACCTTAAGGGACTATTCTAACAGCTTTTTTGTTAGAGCATTTAATTGTCTTAAAATACAGTTACATTTATTTTTGTAAGGTAATAGAATGTGTTTGTTTGTAAATTTCCATTTGTGAATATTAAACTTGGCCAAAAAAATAATGAAATTAATTACATAAAAATGTTTCAGCTTATTTCTATCGTAGGTAAAGAATCCAAGCAGTAAATCTCTCCACAATAGTGTAAGATCTTCATAAATGTGTCAATTATAAATCTACTTATGTCTTGCAACAGTTTTCTTACATGAATACATTGTCAAAAAAAGATGCAACACTGTTTCTGGGTGGTCATTACAAAAGGAACCATTTGAGTTGATGTTTTCCTTAAAGTTTCACTGGAACTTTGTCAATATTATAATTGCAAACCAACATGAAGTTAAGGCCACCAAAAGAAGAGAATACATGATGAGGAATACAATTCCACATAGAACTTCTTAGGAATTGTTTTATCCAATTGATCTTAAAAGTATTATTTAAGGTAGTAAAGTCAAAAATTCAGCCCACCATTCTCATAAGTGTTCATTACAACAGTTTTACTAATTTAATGGGTACGGTTTCTCCACAAAGTTGAAAAGCATCTGGTCTATCTCCTTGCTAATTTTACCGTCAAGATAGAGCGTCATATGTTAGTCTAGAGATACCTTCAGCCTTGGTTATTAGGGCACGTCCTTTTAAAGATAAGTCCCTCTGTAGCCATTGATTTAGCTTCTTCTGTTTTTTTTTTTTTTTTTTAAACAAGAGGGTTAAAATTGAGTAAGCCTCTAGACTTCTGATCCTTTCTAATGGTTATGCCTAAATATGTAAGTTATTCTTTTACTGGAATACCATAATATGAAGGTGTCACACAATCTGACAGCCATGAGTTCACATTTATTAATGTTACACTATAGACCAGAAGCTTTGGAAAAGGATTGTATCACATTGATCGATATGGGAATTTGTTTAGCATCTTTCAGAAAAAGTGTAGTATTGTCAGCCAGCTGGCTTATAATAATTTCTTTACCAGCTATTGAAATACCTTGCACAGGACTATTATTGAAAGAATTTGTATGAAGTTGGGTGATTAATAAAAACAGGTATGGGAGTTAAAGAGAGGAATTAGGAAAGGTTGTCTTAACTCAAATCTAGGTGAGGTGCCATATTTCAATTTGATAGAGCTGTTACCATTTGTATAGTCTTAATAGCATTACAGAAATGTTTTTTTTATTTATTTAAAAAAAAAAAAAACATTCCTTCCTCACCCTGCAACTGTATACTCGTCAGACAGCATGATACGTCATCGAAAGTGTCCACTTAATATTTGAGGGCTGAGGGAATAGTGTGCCTTTTAAGTGTTTGGACTGCAACCTATGTATTGGTCATTGAGAGACTAAATGTTATGTATTTAAGTATATTTGTTGTTGGACAGTAACATTAGTACTAAACAAATATAATATTAGGAAATTGTTTGCTTCGCTCTCAATGTAAACGTATGCATGAAGGTGTCTAATAGAATTAACGTGTCAAAAACGAATGGCGAAATTAATAAATGCATTTCTATTGCATCCAAAAATCTGTTTTACAATTGAGGAGTACCAAGATGACTACGCAGTGATCTCAATACAGTCAGGCATCCAGGGTTTATACACATCATTGGTTCAAACGTTAGTAGCAGGAAGGCTCACACGCAAGCTGACGATGCTAATCATCGCTAACTGGTACAAGGTCAAATACATAGCAGACACCCAACATGTTATTCCTTATGTAATATTCCTGCTCCGGACTAACCTCCACGGTAACATTACAAATGACTATGAGGTGGAATACCCACAAAACATTACACTACATACAGGAAAAGGGCACCTTAACTAACGTTAGCTAGGATGCTAGCCTAGCCAACCATTGCATATTTGCCCCTTGTCTTGTTTGCCTCTTTTCAATGTCAATGTCAATCTCTTCACTCGGCTCGTTCGGAAACATTGACAAATCCATTTCTGATAACACAGCAGACATGTAGCATGTTTGTCTTCATTAATATATATATATAATATGTTCTACGATAGCTGAATTTCAGACGTCTAATCATTTAGAAAATTCACCCGCCAACTCTTACTTTTTCTCCTTTCGCCGACGCTCCAAAAACCATAAAGGAAGTGTGATTAACCGGAAATACGTAGCAGGTGAGGGAAACTGTGGTCGGTGCAAATGTAGTCACACTATTATATACATATTAAAATATGTTTGTAAAATAATGTGAGTGGTGATTCATTTAGCTATGCAATTGAATTCGAACTTTTACGACATTAATGTAGAAAACTAGTGTTCATTTGCTACCATGTTGCGCAGCATTGGCATTCTTCCTGTCACGCGGTGTGCCCTGAGATGAACCAAAATGGCGTTTGTGGCCTGCCATATGGTGTGGGATTCATCCCGGGTGTGTGTTACCTTCGTCCCGCCAGCAAGAATAAGCAAGACCTAGCAAGAACAAGGCCGTGACCTCGGTGATTTTACTTTAAAATAAAAGTTTCGCAATGAAGATGGTGAAAAATTATACAAATGGTCGAAATTCGTAACATTTTATGAGGAAATGTTAGCAGACTTAGAATTTTGTGAAAAAGCAATACAGTTAATCGCCATTATAGCACAAATAATATTATAGCATTGACATTATTGTTAAGAGCATTCAAATTAATTTTATTTAACCTTTATTTAACTAGGCAAGTCAATTATCTACAATGATGGCCTACCAAAATACAAAAGGCCTCCTGCTGGTCACGGGTGCTGGGATTAAAAATACATTTTATTTAAAAATATAGGACAAAACACACGTAACAAGAAGACAGACAACAAAACACTACATAAAGAGAGACCTAAGACAACAACATAGCATGGTAGCAACACAACATGACAAAAACATGGCAGCAGCACAAAACAGGGTACAAACATTATTGGGCACAGACAACAGCACAAAGGGCAAGGAGGTAGAAACAACAATACATCACTTAAAGCAGCCACCACTGTCAGTAAGAGTGTCCATGACTGAGTCTTTGAATGAAGAGATTGTGACAAAACTAGTGATGACTAAATAGTTATCATGGTAAGAACAGTAATAAATAACAAAACATGATTTATAATGCTACTATTAATACTAATAGTAATAACAATATTAATAATATTATAATAATTATAATAATCAACTTTCGAAAAGACTTGTAAATACCATTCTTAATTAACCCATTCATATTGAACCCTGTTCAGTACGTTTTTCTTTTGGCACAGTAGTACACAATCTATTCTACTTAGGAGCACTCAAAGTTTCCAAATCCATAGAGTTTGCACCCAGAGGAGTGTCACTGCTCATTTGGTTGGGCCTTATAGAGTGGCCCATCAACTTAAATAAAACAGATTTTTCATATTGGACATTGGATTTAAATTGATGGGCCACTCTTTAAAGTCCACCAAATCAGCAGTGATGCTCTGGGTGTAAACTCTGGATTTGGAAACTAGAAGTGCTCCTGAGTAGAGTGGAACCCCCTTTTACTGTGACACAATGTACAGATACTTTTATAATGTGCAATAAATGAGTACTCACACAAAAAAATCATTGATGACCATTTGGGCTTTAAAAAATAAACATCAACAAATAAATGACATGTCTTATATAATTACTTTTAATTATTCTTTGTATGATAAGTAGTATACAATGTATCGATAATTGTGCACATTTTCCATAATTTTCGCCCTAGTTATTCATTCTACATACAGGGCTGGATTTTATTATGAATTATTCCAAAAATCCGTGACCCGGAAGTACTTAGTTATTCTTGCCTATTTCACAGCGGTGCGTGTGTGTGTGTAATATGGTGCCGGTGCAAACCACCAGAGAGAAGCCAAGCAGCGTTCATTTGTAGTAGGATATAACGTTACCGTCGTGACCAACATACAACATTAATGCACGGTAACATTCACGAAGAGTTGCCTTTATGTAGGTAGCTAGTTATAAGAGACTCGATTACCGTAGTCAACCTGGCAGAGCTGTCACTGTCTCTCTGTTGTATCGGGTATGATATCCGTTGGCTAGCTGTCAAGCTAGCAGTCTCCAGACCATCCTTGACAATTAGCTAGTTTAGTGTTTATCTCGAAATGAGAATGAGTATTAAATTGACAACTCAGGCTTATTGCAAGATGCTTTTGCATGCTGCTAAATATCCTCATTGCGCCGTGAACGGATTACTGGTTGCTGAGAAACAGAAGGAGAAGAAAAAAGACAGCCACTCCATTCCAATCCTCTGTGTGGATTGTATACCACTATTCCACGGCACACTTGCATTGGCACCTATGCTGGAAGTGGCACTTACATTGGTGAGTGAATTGATCGTCTTTATCTTCTATTCACATGTCATGTTTCAAAAATGTTCATGTTACTCCACTGCATGTTACTCCACTGCATGTTACTCCACTGCATGTTACTCCACTGCATGTTACTCCACTGCATGTTACTCCACTGCATGTTCACCACTGCATGTTCACCACTGCATGTTCACCACTGCATGTTCACCACTGCATGTTCACCACCATGTTCACCACTGCAAGTTACTGGGCCTGTTGAAGTAGAAGTGCATTAACAGCTGTCAGTCCTGCTGACTTGTCAAGCTAAACTCAACATCATGGTGAAAGAAGTTTCTGATGTTTCAACTTGTACATTGGTGGAGTTTATCAGAAACGTCCTTCACAATGGTGTTGAGTTTAGTCATCTAGTCAAACAAGTGAATATATTTTTTCTTTCCCCACATCCAGATTGACACGTGGTGTAAAGAGAACAAATATGTCATAGCTGGGTATTACCAAGCCAACGAGCGCACAAAGGACTTCAGGTAACAAGATTTTGATACAGGATCCCTTTCAAGCTCTGTGGAGAGTTGTGTTGATATGATACACAATGTACTCTGTCTTCTTTTGACTCCCACAGACCTAACCAGGTTGCTGAAAAAGTTGGGGCCAGGATTGCAGAGAACTTCAGCGAAGCAGCAATGATTATGGTAATCCTCTATTAGCTGTCCAGTATCAGAACTGCCACATTACTGAATTCACACATAAGAACTACACTGACCACTGTATCTCTAATAATGTTCCTCAGGTGGACAGCACCAGATTCACCATGGGCTGCTATGAGCCCATATTAGCCATCTATGACCACCATGAAAACAAGTGGAAATGCAGGGACTGTAATGTGTAAGTGTTCCTGAGCTGACCAAATATGTCATGTGGGATAGATATATCACAGCTACTGAACAGCCATTTATCCAAAAATATTTGGAACGACATGGTATACTATGCCAATATCTGTTAGTGAAATAGAACCCAGTGTGGTAGATATTTATTTTACTCTTATCTATCCTGATGCCTACTTACTTTACCCTGCCTTCATGTACATATCTACCTCAAATACCTCATACCCCTGCACATTGATCTGATACTGGTACTCCCTGTATATAGCTCCATTCTTGTGTATTTTATTCCTCTTGTGTTACTATTTTATTTTTAAACTGAATTATTGGGAAGGGTTCGTAAGCAAGCATTTCAAGGTGAAGTTTACACCAGTTATATTCGGTGCATGTAACAAATACGATTTGATTTGTGATTCCAGAATGTGGCGCTGAGGTTCTGGATTGTTGGTTTGTGTGTGTTGCAGGGACAGCTTTGAGGACTGGTGTGAGGCTCAGAAGATCACGTCGGCTCTGCTGGAGGGCAGGTCCTACGAGAGCCTGATCGACTTCGACAATCACCTAGACGACCTCAGGAATGACTGGACCAACCCTGAGATCAACAAGTCTGTCCTGCACCTGTGCTAAGCCTCCCAGCTGAGTGACTGCACTGCACCAGACAAAGACATTGCGGCCAAAACGGCGTTGGACGTGCTAATACTACTGTAGCGCAGGAATGCTGAATGCTAAGGCTTTGTTCCCAGTGAATTGCTCTCACAGGGAAGAGAGCTTTCAGAGCACTGGTCAGTCTATTTTCATGGGCAAGCAGGACACAGGTACCATTGGGATCTTTGTTCCCGTAGTAGGGAGGATCAAGGTGATCAAGACCTAGGTGTCATTCAATGCAACGTGTTAATTTTCTTTCTCATTTTTTGAGTACGGTTTTTGTATGCTAATAGTTAATGAAGATGTATGCGAAATTCTGAATGGTAGGGAAACATGAATATCATTTATTTAGACTTCTATTGAATACTTTAGGTTCTTCAGAAATGGTAGTGTTTCAGAGATGATAGACATTATAACTTATTGTTCTGAGATTTGACTTATTGAAATATTACAGAATTGTAATCAACAAGAGATGTTGTTTTTTATTTCACTACCTTAATGTTTATATTCTCAGAACTGTTTCACTCCTGTTTTCTTATAAGAGATAGCTTAGTATTTATTTGTTAAAGGATGATCTGATTATTCTTTATTTGTTGAAATAAATCTTGTTATTGCATAAGTAATAAACTGTAAGTCACTTGGGATTAAAGCATTTGCTAAATGTCCATATTATTATTGTTGATTCATGAATTATATATTTTGGGTTGGATTAAGATATAAAATAACTTGTGAGGTTTTGATATTAAACCTTTTTGTAAAAAAAAAAAAAATTGGACTGAATGTACAAATAAAATGTAACTTTTCAGATGTGCATTTTTTTTATGCCTTTTTCTAAAATCACTCCCTTACCCTAGCGCTGCCCTACATACTTGACGAATCCATAGATCTGAATGAGTTGGGTGTTCAATTTACTTTGGGTTGAGACAGTTCCATCACTTTGGGTTGAGACAGCATACAGTGGATATTAATGGAAAATACTTTCCATTTTCATACATTTTTTACACCCCTTTTTCAATCTTGTCTCAAACTGCGCTTCTTAACACCCGCCTGCTTAACCAATTTGTTGGAGAAAACACCATTCAACTGACGACCGTAGTCAGCCTGCAGGCGCCCGGCCCACCACAAGGAGTCGCTAGAGTGTAATGAACCAAGTAAAACCTCCCCGGCCAAACCCTCCCCTAACCCGGACAATTGTGCGCCACCTTATGGGACTCCCGGTCACAGCCAAACCATCTCTGGTAGAAGTATGGGGCTATGACAAATGGTGTGGTAAAAAAATGATTCCTGAATGAGTCCCTACCCCAAAGAACTTTCCATAACCTATCAGAGAATATGATGGAACTACTACCATAGGGCCCAATTCTGACAGGAAATGTACGCCTTTCTTACAAACACCTTTCCTAAGTACTTCTCAGTAGTTAGTAGTCTAACTTAACCAGAGCTTGGATTGAAATAGGTGTCGGTACTCATTTTTGGTGCCGTTACTATTTACATTTAGGTGCAGGAGCTCCACAATACTTTAGAGCTAATATTTTATAAGTGGAACAGGAGCTCTAGCAGGAGAACATTTGAGGTGGTTCCCTTGCATGAGCTGATTACATTGAATTCAACTTTGAAAACATTCTCACTTGCTGGCCAACAGAGTTTTCATTCAATAGGATTTATAGTACATTTATCTTAAGCCATCCCTTTAAATATGGTGTGCCTTTAATTAGATTTTTGTAGACAGACTAGGAAACGTAGCGAGACGGGGCTCAGAATATAGGATCAATGAAAGAAAGATATCTAAATATATGGATATTCATCTCTGTTTCAGCACCAACTGGTAGACTATAAAATGCACTGATATTTTAGATGCATTTTAGGGTTAAGAAAGTATGTATGAGTCATTGAAAAAACAGGTTTGGAGAGCAGTTTGATTCATCCTGAAGGTTGTCAAATTCGAGTTCAAACCATTAAATATTGGAAGGTGGAAAAAAGCGGACAATAAGGGTTGAACAACAGTTGTATTAATCTACCCTAATCCTCACCAATCATGGAACTGTATGACAATGTGTATGTGGGGTCTGAGTTCCATAATTATTCAAATAGGCTACATGTCCCACACTATTGCACCAAATTACCCTTACATGATCCACTAATGCTAGGGACCCTCAGGAATAACTACACAGGCGTGACAGGTAAACGGAATGATGCAAAATGAAGAAAACGAACACTAACGTGACAGTTATAAATGTATGTGGGTATTACTGATAGTGTGTCCTGATATTAGCCAATATTTAACATGGTACAAATTGTAAAATAAAATGGAGAAAAGCCCAGGTATATACACTACCGTTCAAAAGTTTGGGGTCACTTAGAAATGTCTTTGTTTTTGAAACAAAAGCACTTTTCTTGTTCATTAAAATAGCATCAAACAATAAGAAATACAGTGTAGACATTAATTTTGTAAATTACTATTGTAGCTGGAAACTTAATATATTTTATGGAATATCTACATAGGCGTACAGAGGCCCATTATCAGCAACCATCACTCCTGTGTTCCAATGGCACGTTGTGTTAGCTAATCCAAGTTTATCATTTTAAAAGGCTAATTGATCATTAGAAAACCCTTTTTCAATTATGTTAGCTGTTACGGATACAGGTATCCTGTGTGTGTGTGTGTATATGTATCCTGTGTTTGCTCTCCTTCTCCCCTCACAGGTGAAAATCATCACTCCCCAATCAGTCAACAATCAATCATCAATCAGAAGACACACCTCCTCCTGTTTCCTACCCTATCACAGTTCCTTTCCCTTGGTTTAAAAACCCCATCATTTGTTTGCTCTAGAGCTCAATCTCTCTGTAAATGCCATGTCTGTAGGTCGCTGTGTTTCACTCTCGCGTTGTGTCTTAGCTTCTCTTTTGTTTGAGCACCTCCTAGCACTTTGTCATCACCTGTGAGTATTGTTTTTGGTTATGGTGTTTGTTTGTTGCTGGTGGGAAAAGGGGAAACCAAGACAAGTCGCCCATGGGCATACACTACCCGTAGGTGAACTTTGTTAAATACACTAGTTAGAACTGGGTGGACCACCCACTGTATTTTTGGTTAGTTAGCTGTTGTTAAAGTAGGCTAGGCTAGTCTAGCTTAGGGGTGTTTTTGTATATTTATTGTTTCTTTCCTTGGGTCCAGCTCAGCCCCTTTTCCTGCCCCCCCCCCATTACCGTGTGTTTATAAATAAACCTGGAGTTTGACGGTAGATTTCTGTTGTCGTGGTTATTTCGTTCACACTTTTACTTTGTCACAATAATAATTTGCATGAGTTATGTTACAGGTCTCATTACCATCCCCCCCTAGACTGTCGGGCCAAAAGGGATTCGTAACATTAGCACAGCTGAAAACTGTTCTGATTAAAGAAGCAATAAAACTGACCTTTAGACTAGTTGAGTATCTGGAACATCAGCATTTGTGGGTTCGATTACAGGCTCAAAATGGCCATAAACATAACTTTCTTCTGAAACTCGTCAGTCTATTCTTGTTCTGAGAAATGAAGGTTATTCCCTGTGAGAAATTGCCAAGAAACAGATCTCGTACAACTCCCTTCACAGAACAGCGCAAACTGTCTCTAACCAGAATAGAAAGAGGAGTGGGAGGCCCTGGTAAACAACTGAGCAAGAGGACACATACATCAGTGTCTAGTTTGAGAAACAGATGCCTCACAAGTCCTCATCTGGCAGCTTCATTAAATGGTACCTGCAAAACACCAGTCTCAACATCAACAGTGAAGAGGTGACCGAAGCCTATAGCTTGGGTCTCCAAATTTCATCCACTTAAATTGTGAAGGCACACAATTGCAATTCTGAATAACGGCACAGCTATTTGTAGCCTATTTAACTGTTAGTGTTTATGATTTTCTGTTTGCTTCCACATGACCGGTTTCACATTCGTCTCCAGGGATCATAAGGGATAATCATATTTAAAAAAAATTGCTATGTCTAGTTACCATCCCTTTCACCAAACGGATTACTCATTTACCTAGATCTTAACAATAGCTCTTATCAGTTGATGAATTACAGTGCATGGAGAATGCTGTAATTTCTATGGGGGAAAAATGAAGTAGATGCTTTATCCACTAGGAAAGGGCAGGTTCACTTGACCTTATTCATGGTTTCCTAGGGTATAAAGGCTGTGGAATAATAATGTAGACAAATGGAATAAAGGTATTTGCCATTATAGCACAACATTTTTTTGTATTTGTATTTTATTTAACCTTTTTAACTAGGCAAGTCAGTTAAGAAGAAATTATTTAGTGACGGCTTATCAAAAGGCCTCCTGCGGGGCTGGGATTATATATATAAATATAGGACAAAACACACATGACAAGAGACAACACAACACTACATAAAGAGAGACCTAAGACAACATGGTGGCAACACATGACATCACAGCATGGTAGCAACACAACATGGTAGCAGCACAAAACATGATACAAACATTATTGGGAAAAGTCAACAGCACAAAGGACAAGAAGATAGAGACAATACATCACAAAGCAGCCACAACTGTCAGTAAGAGTGTCCATGATTGAGTCTTTGAAGAGATTGAGATAAAACTGTCCAATTTGAGTGTTTGTTGCAGCTCGTTCCAGTCGCTAGCTGCAGTGAACTGAAAAGAGGAGCGACCCAGGGATGAGTGTGCTTTGGGGACCTTAAACAGAATGTGACTGGTAGAAAGGGTGTTGTATGTGGAGGATGAGGGCTGCAGTAGACATCTCAGATAGGGGGAAGTGAGGCCTAAGAGGGTTTTATAAATAAGCATCAACCAGTGGGTCTTGCGATGGGTATACAGAGATGACCAGTTTACAAAGGAGTATAGAGTGCAGTGATGTGTCCTATAAGGAGCATTGGGGGAAAATCTGATGGCCGAATGGTAAAAAACATCTAGCTGCTTGAGACTACCCTTACCTGCCGATCCATAAATTATGTCTCCGTAATCTAGCATGGGTAGGATGGTCATCTGAATCAGGGTTAGTTTGGCAGCTGAGGTGAAAGAGGAGCAATTACGATAGAGGAAACCAAGCCTAGATTTAACTTTAGCCATACTCCCAAGTACTTGTATGAGGTGACTACCTCAAGCTCTAAACCCTCAGAGGTAGTAATCACACCCGTGGGGAGAGGGGCATTCTTCTTACCAAACCACATGACCTTTGTTTTGGATGTGTTCAGAACAAGGTTATGGGTAGAAAAAGCTTGTTGGACACAAACAAAGCTTTGTTGTAGAGCATTTAACACAACATCCGTGGAGGGGCCAGCTGAGTATAATACTGTATCATCTGCATATAAATGGATGAGAGAGCTTCCTACTGCCTGAGCTACGTTGTTGAAGAGGTCTTTCCCATAGTAACGATTAAAACATTCCCTAACCAGAAACTGTGGATTGATGGCAGTATTCGTGTGAAACTGAAAGCACGAACCACTGCTTTTAATCAGGGCAAGGTGTCTGGTAACATGACCGAATACAAACAGTGCAGCTATTCCCTCCGCAAGGCTATCAAACAAGCTAAGCGTCAGTACAGAGACAAAGTAGAATCTCAATTCAACGGCTCAGACACAAGAGGTATGTGGCAGGGTCTACAGTCAATCACGGACTACAGGAAGAAATCCAGCCCAGTCACGGACCAGGATGTCTTGCTCCCAGGCAGACTAAATAACTTTTTGCCCGCTTTGAGGACAATACAGTGCCACTGACACGGCCTGCAATGAAAACATGCGGTCTCTCCTTCACTGCAGCCGAGGTGAGTAAGACATTTAAACGTGTTAACCCTCGCAAGGCTGCAGGCCCAGATGGCATCCCCAGCCGCGCCCTCAGAGCATGCGCAGACCAGCTGGCCGGTGTGTTTACGGACATATTCAATCAATCCCTATACCAGTCTGCTGTTCCCACGTGCTTCAAGAGGGCCACCATTGTTCCTGTTCCCAAGAAAGCTAAGGTAACTGAGCTAAATGACTACCGCCCGGTAGCACTCATAACCGTCATCATGAAGTGCTTTGAGAGACTAGTCAAGGACCATATCACCTCCAATCTACCTGACACCCTAGACCCACTCCAATTTGCTTACCGCCCAAATAGGTCCACAGACGATGCAATCTCAACCACACTGCACACTGCCCTAACCCATCTGGACAAGAGGAATACCTATGTGAGAATGCTGTTTATCGACTACAGCTCGGCATTCAACACCATAGTACCCTCCAAGCTCGTCATCAAGCTCGAGACCCTGGGTCTCGACCCCGCCCTGTGCAACTGGGTACTGGACTTCCTGACGGGCCGCCCCAGGTGGTGAGGGTAGGCAACAACATCTCCTCCCCGCTGATCCTCAACACTGGGGCCCCACAAGGGTGCGTTCTGAGCCCTCTCCTGTACTCCCTGTTCACCCACGACTGTGTGGCCACGCACGCCTCCAACTCAATCATCAAGTTTGCGGACGACCCAACAGTGGTAGGCTTGATTACCAACAACGACGAGACGGCCTACAGGGAGGAGGTGAGGGCCCTCGGAGTGTGGTGTCAGAAAAATAACCTCACACTCAACGTCAACAAAACTAAGGAGATGATTGTGGACTTCAGGAAACAGCAGAGGGAACACCCCCTATCCACATCGATGGAACAGTAGTGGAGAGGGTAGCAAGTTTTAAGTTCCTCGGCATACACATCACAGACAAACTGAATTGGTCCACTCACACAGACAGCATCGTGAAGAAGGCGCAGCAGCGCCTCTTCAACCTCAGGAGGCTGAAGAAATTCGGCTTGTCACCAAAAGCACTCACAAACTTCTACAGATGCACAATCGAGAGCATCCTGGCGGGCTGTATCACCGCCTGGTACGGCAACTGCTCCGCCCTCAACCGTAAGGCTCTCCAGAGGGTAGTGAGGTCTGCACAACGCATCAGGGCAAACTACCTGCCCTCCAGGACACCTACACCACCCGATGTTACAGGAAGGCCATAAAGATCATCAAGGACATCAACCACCCGAGCCACTGCCTGTTCACCCCGCTATCATCCAGAAGGCGAGGTCAGTACAGGTGCATCAAAGCTGGGACCGAGAGACTGAAAAACAGCTTCTATCTCAAGGCCATCAGACTGTTAAACAGCCACCACTAACATTGAGTGGCTACTGCCAACACACTGTCAATGACACTGACTCTACTCCAGCCACTTTAATAATGGGAATTGATGGGAAATGATGTAAATATATCACTAGCCACTTTAAACAATGCTACCTTATATAATGTTACTTACCCTACATTATTCATCTCATATGCATATGTAGATACTGTACTCTATATCATCGACTGCATCCTTATGTAATACATGTATCACTAGCCACTTTAACTATGCCACTTGGTTTACATACTCATCTCATATGTATATACTGTACTCGATATCATCTACTGTATCTTGCCTATGCTGCTCTGTACCATCACTCATTCATATATCCTTATGTACATATTCTTTATCCCCTTACACTGTGTATAAGACAGTAGTTTTTTTTTTGGAATTCTTAGTTAGATTACTTGTTCGTTATTACTGCATTGTCGGAACTAGAAGCACAAGCATTTCGCTACACTCGCATTAACATCTGCTAACCATGTGTATGTGACAAATAAAATTTGATTTGATTTGATTTGACTATAGACATCAAGAAAGCCAGTCAGTTGATTATTGACAAATTTTTCCAACACTTTTGATAAAAAGGGAAAAATAGAAATAGGTCAGTTAGAATCAGCTTGATCTCCCCCTTTAAATAAAGGGCAATCCGTGGCTGTCTTCCAAGCAATGGGAACCACCCCAGAAAGGAGAGACAGGTTAAAAAGGTCGGAGATAGACTTGGCGATGATAAGGGCAGAAACATTAAAGAAGAAGGTCTAAACCATCTGACCCAGATGTTTTTTGGGGGTCAAGTTTCAGGAGCTCCTTTAGCACCTTGGACTCAGTGACTGCCTGCAGGTAGAAACTTTGTAGATGGGCAGGGGGAAAAGAGGGAGAACCATCGGGGATAGACGCATTAGAAGGGGTGGGAGATGAGGAAATGTTGGACAGGCAACGAGGCATAGCTGAGTCAAATAGGAATCCTGTCTTAATGAAGTGGTGATTAAAGAGCTCAGCCATGTGCTTCGTGTCAGTAACAACCACATCATCAACATTAAGGGACATGGGCAGCTGTGAGGAGGAGGGTTTATTCTCCAGGTCTTTAATTGTTTTCCAGAACTTCTTGGGGTTAGACCCACAGAGAGAGAACTGCTCCTTAAAGTAACTAACTTTGGCCTTCCAGATAGCCTGAGTGCACTTATTTCTCATTTGCCTGAACGAGAGCCAGTCAGCTTGATTTTTTATTTTATTTTTTTATTTCACCTTTATTTAACCAGGTAGGCCAGTTGAGAGCAAGTTCTCATTTACAACTGCGACCTTGCCAAGATAAAGCAAAGCAGTGTGACACAAACAACAACACAGAGTTACACATGGAATAAAGACACGTACAGTCAATAACACAATAGAAAAAGTCTATATACAGTGTGATTATAACATGCTGACCAGTCAAGGACACATCGCGTGTGCGAGCGTTGCAAAATGCATTTTGAAATCCATGTTATTAAATTATTGCACCCACACTGCTCATGCGCGCCAAAGAGCATCTGCATTGCCAAGGGCTAAAATAGAACTCCTGTCTATTTCTGACGCAGATCGCCGTGCTAGTCCTGCCTCTCCCATCTCCTCATTGGTTACACCCACGTGCTATCTCCTCATTGGTTATACCCACGTGAGTGATTGAAAGACGAACTGTTTTGCCGGTTGTCGTGGTAATACTACGAAAGTGTAGATGCCAATCACCATATAAGTTCAAAGATGAAAAGGCCTGGAAGGAGGAGAGATGACTAGAAATGATTCGGTTGACCATTTTATGTGTGGATTAATTATCGGAGTAGAGGACCTTGTGCATTTCAGGTAAAATAACAACTCATTCTTTATATCTCAGGACAAATTAGCTAGCAACAGCAAGCTAGCTAAATAGGACAAATTAGCTAGCAAGTGCAGGCTAACTAGCTAAATTGCCATACATGTTTAACGCTTTTCGACCTGTCCCCAAATGAATGTCATTGGTTCAGAGTTTTTCGGGGTGAGTTGGTTAATGTCATTAGCATTGCTAACCAGCTTCTTTTTTTTCTTTCTGTCTTTAAATTATATTTTTAAAGATTTGTAACTTTTTATGGCTGCAGGGGCAGTATTGAGTAGCTTGGATGAAAAGGTGCCCATTGTAAACGGCCAGCTCCTCAGTCTCAGCTGCTAATATATGCATATTATTATTAGTATTGGATAGAAAACACTCTAAAGTTTCCAAAACTGTCAAAATATTGTCTGTGAGTATAACAGAACTGATATTGCAGGCGAAACCCTGAGGAAAATCAAAACAGGAAGTGGCTTCTACTTTGAAAACTCCATGTTCATAGCCTCCCTTTGCATGATTTAAAGGGATATGAACCAGATTCCTTTTCCTATCGCTTCCTCAAGGTGTCAACAGTCTTCAGACATAGTTTCAGCCTTTTATTTTGAAAAATGAGCCAGAACGATAACATCGTGTCAAGTGGTCACATGAGTTTTGCTCGCGCAACAGAGTTTCTATAGGTATTGCTTTTCCCTCTCCTACTGTGAAAGACATTTGCGGTTGATATATTATCGATTATATATTTTAAAAACAACCTGAGGATTGATTATAAAAAACGTTTGACATGTTTCTGTGGACATTATGGAAACTATTTGGAATTTTCGTCTGCGTTGTCATAACCGCTCTTTCCTGTGGATTTCTGAACATAACGTGCCAAACAAACGGATGTATTTTTGATATATACAAATAATCTTTATGGAACAAAAGGAACATTTGTTGTTTAACTGGGAGTCTCATGAGTGAAAACAACCGAAGATCATCAAAGGTAAACAATTCATTTGATTGCTTTTCTGATTTTCGTGACCAAGCTACCTGATGCTAAGTGTACTTAATGTTTTGTTGTGCGATCAATAAACTTACACAAACGCTTGGATTGCTTTCGCTGTAAAGCATAGTTTCAAAATCTGACACGACAGGTGGATTAACAAAAGGCTAAGCTGTGTTTTCCTATATTGCACTTGTGATTTCATGAATATAAATATTTTTAGTAATATTTATTGTATGTAGCGCTATGCTATTCAACGGTTGTTGATGACACTTATCCTGTTAGTGGGATTGCAGCCATAACTTAATATGAACCATTTTCCCCAAACTATTTTCAGTCTGAATAGAACACCATACAATCCTTTTAAAATGTAAAAAAATACTAAGAGAATGTAGCAAAACTAACTACAATTAAGACCAAAAATCGGGGGGAGGGGGGGAAAGCCATCTAACTAGTTAGCTACACTCCAGGCTCCCATGTGTTTCCATCAGATACATGGGGATGGGACATGGCTAACTAGCTAACGTTACTGATATTGTAAGTTTGTTTACGTTCTGCCAAGTATGACTCAGAAGTGGATTTCTGTCTCCAGGGTGATCTTGGTCCTTTTAACCCAGGGCTACCTGTCGACGTGCCTGTGTGGCTGGCCCTCAATCTGAAACAGAGGCAGAAATGCAGGATAGTGCCACCAGAGTGGATGGATGTAGGTAAGTTAAAGAGACAGGTGTCTCTCAGAGGGTTTATCATAGTCCTGGTTAAATATCAATATGTATAAATGATGTATGTTAATATATTGTCTACAAAGATGGTGCCTCTACGTAAACCAATGTCAGAGCTGAACTTCTTTCCTTTTTCATCTGTGTACAGAGAAACTGGAGGAGATAAGAGAGCTAGAGAGGAAGGAAGACACATTCACCCCTGTCCCCAGTCCATACTACATGGAGCTGACCAAGCTGCTACTCAATCAGTCAGTATCATCCTACACTTCCTAACTTTAAGCTTGGATATATTGTCTTAGTTTGGATACAGCTATTGATTTATAATTTGACTGGAATTGGAAGGTGGCTCCTAATTGTGTGTTCAGTGGGTTGTCATATATCCCTGTTTCTCTGCAGTGCATCTGATAACATTCCCAAAGCGGATGAGATCCGCACACTGGTGAAGGACATCTGGGACAAGCGCATCGCCAAGTTTTGCCTCTCCGCTGACTGCTTCATCAGCCAGCAGGAAGCACACACCAAGGTATCAATCAATCAATCACTGAGGAAGTTCGATTAGAACCAGGTTGTGGCCCTTCATGTGACCGAGCAAAACCGATGAGGGCGGACTGCCCTGCTCAAATCGAACAGTAGTCGGCGCCACCGGGTCATATTGTCAACAAGGCAGCATGATAGACTGTTCAGAAACATAGGCTAGTCTGGAAAGGCAGATAAAGTGATACATGGGTTTATATCAAGAGCAAACCGTTTTTGCATGTGAAAACAAGAAATTCAAGCAAAACAAACTCACTCAATCTAACTTTATTTCACATACATTTACACATCGGTCCCAACACACACAAGAAAACCTGAAAAAAAGTGTAACCTGAAAAACAAAATGAAAATTTAAATAAAATCGAATGGAATCAGGCAAAAAATAAACTTCCTGTGACATTGGGTGCTGTAGGTGTCATGGAGGGCGGGTAGTTTGCCCCCTGGTGAGGTGTTGTGCAGACTCTGGAGAGCCTTGCGGTTGAGGGAGGTGCAGTTGCCGTACCAGGTTGTGATACAGCCCGACAGAATGCTCTCCATTGTGCATCTGTAAAGGTTTGTCAGGGTTTTGGGTGACAAGCCAGATTTCTTCAGCCTCCTGAGGTTGAAGAGGCACTTTTGCGCCTTCTTCACCACACTGTCTGTGTGGGTGGACCATTTCTGTCTGTCTGTGTTGTGTACGCCGAGGAACTTATAACTTTCCACTGTCTCCATTGCTGTCCCTTCGATGTGGATAAAGGGGTGCTCCCTCTGCTGTTTGCTGAAGTCCACGATCATCTCCTTTGTTTTGTTGACGTTGAGTGAGAGGTTGTTTTCCTGACACCACACTCCTAGTGCACTCACCTCCTCCTTGTAGGCTGTCTCATTGTTGTTGGTAATCAAGCCCACTACTGTTGTGTCATCTGCAAACTTGATGATTGAGTTGGAGGTGCGCATGGTCACGCAGTCTAAGGGTGAACAAGGAGTACAGATGGGGGCTGAGCACGCACCCTTGTGGGGCCCCAGTGTTGAGGGTCAGCGAAGTGGAGATGTTGTTTCCTACCTTCACCACCTGGAGGCGACCCATCAGAAAGTCCAGGACCCAATTGCACAGGGCGGGGTTGAGACCCAGGGCCTCCAGCTTGATGATGAGCTTGGAGGGTACTATGTTGTTGAATGCTGAGCTGTAGGTATTCCTCTTGTCCAGATGGGATAGGGCAGTGTGCAGTGCGATGGCAATTGCGTCGTCTGTGGACCTGTTGTGGCGGTATGCAAACTGAAGTGGGTCTAGGGTGGCCGGTAAGCTGGAGGTGATACGATCCTTGACCAGTCTCTTAAAGCAGTTCATGATGACAGAAGTGTGTGCTAGGGATGCTGTCTGGGCCAGCAGCCTTGCGAGGGTTAACACGTTTAAATGTTTTACTCACGTCGGCCACGGAGAAGGAGAGGGGGTGGCGCAGTCCTTGTTAGCGGGCCGCGACATTGGCACTTTATTATCCTCAAAGCGGGCAAAGATGGTGTTTAGTTTGTCTGGAAGCGAGACGTCAGTGTCTGTGACGTGGCTGGTTTTCTTTTTGTAGTCTGTGATTTCCTACATACCCTCCCGTCCTGCCCTGTGAGCCATTGAATTGCGACTCCACCTTGTCCCTGTAACAGCATTTCGCTTGTTTGATTGCCTTGCGGCGGGAATAACTACACTGTTTATATTCAGCCAGATTCCCCAACCTCTTTCCATGGGTGGTTTGCGCTTTCAGTTTGCACGAATGCCGTCATCCATCCACGGTTTCTGGTTAGGGTAGGTTTTAATAGTCACAGTGGGTACGACATCGCCAATGCACTTCTTTATAAACTCGCTCACAGAGTCCGCGTATAGGTCAATGTTGTTTTCTGAGGCTGACTGGGACATATTCCAGTCTGGGTGATCAAAACAATCTTGAAGCGTGGCTTCCGGTTGGTCAGACCAGTGTTGAATGTTTCTAGTAACTGGTACATCCTGTTGGAGTTTCTGCCTATAAGACGGTAGGAACAATATGGCATCGTGGTCAGATTTGCTGAAGGGAGGGCGGGGGATGACTTTGTGTGCATCGCGGAAGTTAGAGTAGCAGTGATCCAGTGTATTACCCCTGCGTGTAGTGTATTCAATATGCTGATAGAATTTAGGTAGCCTTGTTCTCAAATTCGCTTTGTTAAAATCACCAGCTACAATAAATGCATCCTCAGGATATATGGTTTCCAGTTTACATAGAATCCAGTGAAGTTCCTTTAGGGTTGTCTTGGTGTCTGCTTGAGGGGGAATGTACACAGCTGTGTGCATAACTGATGAGAATTCTCTTGGGGGGTAAAATGGCCGACATTTGATTGTATGGAATTCTAAGTCAGGTGAGCAGAAGGACTTGAGTTCCTATGTGTTGTTATAATTACACCATGAGTTGTTAATCATGAAGCATACCCTCCCGTCCTTCCTCTTCCCAGAGAGGTGTTTATATCTGTCTGCGTGATGCATGGAGAAGCCCGGTGGCCGGACCGATTCCGACAACACATCCCGAGAGAGCCATGTTTCCGTGAAAAAGAGAATGTTTCAATCTCTGATGTCTCTCTGGAAGGCAACCCTTGCTTGAATTTCGTCTACCGTGTCAAGAGACTGGACATTGGCGAGTAGTATACTCGGGAGTGGTGGTCGGTGTGCACGTCTACGGAGCCTGACCAGGAGGCTGCTCCATCTGCCCCTTCTGTGGCGCCATTGTTTTGGGTCGGCTTCTGGGATTAGATCCATTGTCCTGGGTGGTGGTCCAAACAGAGGATCCGCTTTCGGGAAAGTTGTATTCCTGGTCGTAATGTTGACGTCGCTCTCCAATAGTTCTTCCAGGCTGTATGTAATAAGACATATGTCAGAGGAGAAATTGCAAGATTATGTTATAATACTTTTATTACATCAAATGGTTGTTTTATTCAACATAATAGAGTATTTTGTTAACTATTCTGTGTGTGTTCTACTGAGGATGGGCCTCTGGGAGATAACACTGACAGGAGATTTACAATGTCTTTTTGGTGATAAAACCTAAAGAGCGTTCCAGAGCATGAGTTAATGTTTCTGTCCTATACCGTACCAGGGAGAGATGGTTCCAGTTTGGAGTCGGAGGGCCAGACACTGGTCTCTATACAGTGAAAACTGTTGACACAGCAGATACTGTCTGCTATGTATAATAGGTATCTTTTATAAAGATATGAACCTTGTGACCCATTCCATATGTCTGTTGATCGTCATGTAGGTTGAAAGGGATGTATCTTGGCTATAAAATACCTTTGTACTTTTGTCTCTGCGCTTTCAATGAATCATCAAAGAGACGGTGAGTCGTTGACAAGCCATCGCTATCGCAAAGCTGTCACTATTAAAGATTTGCTTTAAGTATAACTCTGACTTGTGTGATAAGTTAATCTCTCCTCTTTTGATAGTAAAGAAATGAACCACCACACATAAGATTTCCCGGGGTAGCAATGTGAGAAATAATACATAAAAAAACTAAATACTGCATAGTTTCCTAAGAACTCGAAGTGAGGCGACCATCTCTGTCAGCGCCATCTTGCAACTTTGAGGTTTGAGATGGAGATGAAAGGAATGCAGGTGTGGTGGAGGTGTGTCTAAAGATACTCTGTATTCTACGCTGTTTTTTAAAACGTAATTCCCTCATAATTCCACCCCCATTATGCATGAAAAAACTAATAAGGTAGAGCCACTTGTCGGTTCCAAGTGGAACAACATCTACTTTATTTTTTCAGACAGAAATAATACCATTCTCAATGCACTGTAATTTACAACTTGATAAGAGCTAGGTAAATGAGTAATCTGTTTGGATAATGGCATTGTAATTATAAATGACAATTGTTTACAATCTCTTACCTTATGATTGCTGGTGACAAAATGAAGTTTATGAAATGCTGGCAGAGATGACATTTGGAGACCCAAGTTATAGGCTTCTGTAACCAAGCAAAAATGACAATTGTAGTGCCAAACCTACCAAGTTGATTTATGATTTCTAGAATGTTGTAATTATAAATTTGTCTAATCTTCAAATATTTCATAGATTGAACATTTGAATATGGCAACATTCAGGATGAATCAAACCACTGTATTTTTTATTCACCAATATATTTAGTGTGTAAAGGCTCTCTTAACATATTTTTTATGATTATTTATGAATACTTTCCTAACCCTAAATAATATACAATATTAGAACAAAAATGTTATTGACAAATTGGGGTTGAAAAAGAGACGAAAATGCGTGTATTGACATGGCTTTCTTTCATTGATCCCTAATATTCTGAACTGTTCTGTCCATACATTCTGTTAAGTCTGTCGAAAATTCGAATTAAAGTTGAGCTGACAGCCATTTGCACTGTTTTGCTATGTCTGTAGTCAATAATCTAGCAAGAGGGCAATGTTTTATTAATCTTGCTATGACCTTTGACTTACCTGGAATTGTTTATTTATGTCTGAGGAAAAAAACACTTTTCAACCCACATGATCTAGTACACAGCAAAAGTATAATAAAACATACAGATTTTTTTGGGGGGGGAATAAAGTATTTCTGTCTGTAATAAAGCCCCTTTGTGCTGAAAAGAAAGAATACTGGTTGGCTGGGCATGGCTCACAAGTGGGTGGGCCTATGCCCTCCAAGGCCCACCCAATGCTGCACCCCTGCCCAATCAAGTGAAATCCATAGTATATTTAGATCCACCTGCTCTAGATAAATTCAGCGATTGCTTTGCCATGTCTGCTATGAAGCAGTCCAGCTGGATACATGTTTTACTAAGGACTGCTCCATTAACATGACGCAGTCAGTAAGTAAAAGTAAAGATAACTTAATAGAAAATTACTCAAGAAAAGTGAAAGTCACCCAGTAAAATACTACTTCAGTAAAAGTCTAAATGTATTTGGTTTTAAATATACTTAAGTATCAAAAGTAAATGTAATTGCTAAAACATACATAAGTATTGAAAGTAAAAGTATAAATCATTTCAAATTCCCTATATTAAACAAAACAGATGGCACGATTTGTTTATTTATTTATTTACAGATAACCAGGAGCACACTCCAACACAGACATCATTTACAAACAAAGCATTTGTGTTTAGTGAGTCTGCCAGTTCAGAGGCAGTAGGGATGTCCAGGGATGTTCTCTTGATAAGTGCGTGAACTGGACCATTTTCCTGTCATACTAGCCATTCAAAATGTAACGAGTACTTTTGAGTTTCAGGGAAAGTGTGTAGAGTAAAAAGTACATTATTTTCTTTAGAAATGTAGTGAAGTAAAAGTACAAGTTGTCAAAAATATAAATAGTAAAGTAAAGTACAGATACCCCCAAAAACAACTTAAGTAGTACTTTAAAGTATTTTTACCTAAAGTACTTTACACCATTGGTCGCAGTGAAGTGATATAAATCGATGTGATGATGCAGCCGACCACCAGAGGGAGGTCTGTCTCCTGACTTATAAAACGGAGGGAAATCAATAAAATAATTAATTGTTGGGAAAATTATGATTAAATGACTGAACAAATCATTTTAAATAGAACTGTAACTAAGTCAAACTTAAACTCTGTTTTGTTATATCTGATTAACAATATGAGTTCATAAGAAGGGATTGTGAGACACAGACAAGGAGTAATTAAAGTTAATGAACACCATTCCAACTAGGAAGAAAATAATGGGTTGTGGATTAAGTAAACAGATAAGGTAGTTAACCTATGGTTGAACCGACGAAACTGAGCTCTGGGGTTTTTAGATAAGGAAGTGAGTGCATTCCTAGGTTTTCTGTTCATTAGAACTGTCAGCTAAGTGGTGATCGATAATGTTGGGGGGGTCAACAGTTAATTCAGTTATGTTGTGTGACCTGTGTGTGTGTTAGTAAGTTACAATGAACTATTAACCTCACTTTGTCCCGGTCGAGAGGAGGGGATTCTGTTAAGTAATGAAATGTCGTCATGTTATTGTATATAAACTGTTGCTCGTGGTAAAGTGGCAGCGCGCTCCGAGAATAAATTCTGTTACCTATTATTGAAATGGCTGGTCTCCGTCTATTTTATGCAAACAAGAATCTTACAAATTCTCATAAAATAGATTAAGGGTTTTCAATTAATGAAAACACAATGGCATAATTAAATTACAGTATCAGTAATGGAAACATATACATGTACACATTATTTTGAAGTAATCCCTGATTTCAGGGACTGTCAGTTTAAGAGGTACACCAATTTAAAGGAATAGCCATAGATAAATTAAAATCCTATTGAATGAAAACTCCACGAGAAAATCTGTTGGCCAGCAAGTGGGAGGGTTTTTGAGCATATGACTGAATACCAACTACTGAGAGGTGCGTAGGAAAGGCGTGAGTAGGAAAGTCTGCATGGGGCCCTTATAGTGTTTTAAATGTAGTATTTGGTCCCATATTCCTAGCACACAATGACTACATCAAGCTTGTGACTATTAACTTGTTGGATGTATTTGTTTCGGATGTTGTGCCCAATAGAAATGAATGGTAAATAATATCACTTTTATTGTAAAGTTACATTTATTGTAAATAAGAATATAAGATGTTTCTGAACACTTCTATGGTAATGTGGAAGCTACCATGAATATGGATAATCATGAATTAATCGTGAATAATGATGAGTGAAAAAGTTAGAGGGTCAAAGATCATACCCTCTAAACATGCTAACCTCTGATCATGATATGTATGCCTCTGTAGCTTTCTCACTCATATTTATTCACAATTCATTCATGATCGTCCATAATCATAGTAGCATCCACATTAATGTAGAAATGTTCAGAATCATATTCTATTCTTATTTACAATGAAAGTGACTCCAAAATGACACAATATTATTTACCATTCATTTCTATTAGGCACCACATAATCCAAAACACAACCAAAACAAACTGCAAATGCAGCCAACAAGTTTGTAGAGTCACAAGCTTGATGAAGTCATTGTGTGCTATGGGGGGACTCGATACATAAAGTGCTTTAATATCTAAACGGTAAAACAGATATGTATGAAAATACCCTCAAATAAAAGGCGTCATTCTGTACTGTCACCTTGATCTAAAATCCAAAATGCTGGAGTATACAACCAAATGAAATGTTTTAGCTTCAATCTATGTCCAAATAACTATGCACAGAACTTTGCCTCAGCGTATGCATTCTTCATAAAATGTCTAGTGTTGCAGTGTTGTCAGTGTAAACTGACATGATTTCATGTAATAATGTCCTCACAAGAATATGGTTTGCTGCAGGAGAATTACAGCCCTAGATAGCGCTAGTAAGAACAACACACCTGTCCAACTACAGCTAACTAGTATGAGTCTTCCTCCCTGGTAAGACCATGGAATAGAATCATACAGGTTTTATTATTAACAATGTTGTGTAGCCTTTCTATTTACTGATAGAATAGAAGTTACACCTCAGGAAGTGTTTTCCATGTGGGAGTGGTCAACTCTGCCGCATGTTGCACAGTTCCTAAGAAACGATTATAGGAGTGGTCAACCCTGCTGCATGTTGCACAGTTCCTAAGAAACGATTATAGGAGTGGTCAACTCTGCCGCATGTTGCACAGTTCCTAAGAAACGATTATAGGAGTGGTCAACCCTGCTGCATGTTGCACAGTTCCTAAGAAACGATTATAGGAGTGGTTTCTTGCTGATTTGGCATTTTACTGGTAGGTATCTATTTACTGTAGATGAGAAGTTACACCTCAGGAAGTGTTTTTCATGGGTAGCCCTGCCGCATGTTGCACAGTTCCTAAGAAACGATAGATAGGGTGGAGATTTAGATCTCAGCATACTTGAGAAATGTCATCAACCCACACAAAAGTCCTTCTTCTTCCATCTCTGGTTAAACCATGCCATGACTACTGTTGTTCTGGTTGAATTAATCGTATTAAATATGAATTAATGTACAATATATCTTGTCACATTATAGTCTATATAGGGGTTAATATTTAAGTGCGTAGCCTGAATGGTCCCAGAAGCATAGCAATGACTATGTATCCGGGACCATCCCGGACGAGACCATTGTGGCTATGCTTCTGGGCCATTCTGGCTACGCTTCCGGGCCATTCTGGCTACGCTTCCGGGCCATTCTGGCTACGCTTCCGGGCCATTCTGGCTACGCTTCAGGGCCATTCTGGTTATGCTTCCGGGCCATTCTGGTTATGCTTCCGGGCCATTCTGGCTACGCTTCCGGGCCATTCTGGTTATGCTTCCGGGCCATTCTGGCTACGCTTCTGGGCCATTCTGGCTATGCTTCCGGGCCATTCTGGCTACGCTTCCGGGCCATTCTGGCTATGCTTCCGGGCCATTCTGGCTATGCTTCCGGGCCATTCTGGCTAAAATACGTAAAAAAAAGCTATACAAACAGACCAAATAAACTCACACTGAGTTTTGTTCCATGATTGGTTAAGAGATATACATAAAACATGACATACACACACAATCAAATTGTTCAAATCAATAATTTAAGTTGACTAAAAGGGACACAAATGACTTACTGTTACTAAGTACGTTTTTCAAAAAAAAAAAAAAATACAGCAAGAGTCGCAGCACAGAATGAAGAAATGAAATAGTACTAAAATGGACGGGTTCTTGGACCATTATGGCTATATGTGATAACCTCCCCATATGCAATGCTTTATTATAAAGGTCATATTAGTTCACCCTTCCCCCTCGCGGTGAGTCAGCCCCAGGTTTTCAGGGCAGAGCCCTGAATGTTCTGAAACTCTGATGATGTTTCTGTTCAGGAAGTATAGACGGGTTGGTTCTTTAGCAACACAACCCACGCTTGTCAACTATGGGGCAAAACAGATGGGACTGGCTAATATATTTTATTTTTTGGATGTTTTTTTATTTGCCATTTTTTATGATTCTACAGATAACGGATAGAACAGGTAGAGGGCAGAACACACACAGATCCCCTACCAAGTCAAACCCACCCCAACCCCTAAGCTCTAACAGAACACACACAGATCCCCTACCAAGTCAAACCCACCCCAACCCCTAAGCTCTAACAGAACACACACAGATCCCCTACCAAGTCAAACCCACCCCAACCCCCATGCTCTAACAGAACACACACAGATCCCCTACCAAGTCAAACCCACCCCAACCCCTAAGCTCTAACAGAACACACACAGATCCCCTACCAAGTCAAACCCACCCCAACCCCCATGCTCTAACAGAACACACACAGATCCCCTACCAAGTCAAACCCACCCCAACCCCCATGCTCTAACAGAACACACACAGATCCCCTACCAAGTCAAACCCACCCCAACCCCCATACTCTAACAGAACACACACAGATCCCCTACCAAGTCAAACCCACCCCAACCCCCATGCTCTAACAGAACACACACAGATCCCCTACCAAGTCAAACCCACCCCAACCCCTAAGCTCTAACAGAACACACACAGATCCCCTACCAAGTCAAACCCACCCCAACCCCCATGCTCTAACAGAACACACACAGATCCCCTACCAAGTCAAACCCACCCCAACCCCCATGCTCTAACAGAACACACACAGATCCCCTACCAAGTCAAACCCACCCCAACCCCCATACTCTAACAGAACACACACAGATCCCCTACCAAGTCAAACCCACCCCAACCCCCATGCTCTAACAGAACACACACAGATCCCCTACCAAGTCAAACCCACCCCAACCCCTAAGCTCTAACAGAACACACACAGATCCCCTACCAAGTCAAACCCACCCCAACCCCCATGCTCTAACAGAACACACACAGATCCCCTACCAAGTCAAACCCACCCCAACCCCCATGCTCTAACAGAACACACACAGATCCCCTACCAAGTCAAACCCACCCCAACCCCCATGCTCTAACAGAACACACACAGATTCCCTACCAAGTCAAACCCACCCCAACCCCCATGCTCTAACAGAACACACACAGATTCCCTACCAAGTCAAACCCACCCCAACCCCCATGCTCTAACAGAACACACACAGATCCCCTACCAAGTCAAACCCACCCCAACCCCCATGCTCTAACAGAACACACACAGATCCCCTACCAAGTCAAACCCACCCCAACCCCTAAGCTCTAACAGAACACACACAGATCCCCTACCAAGTCAAACCCACCCCAACCCCCATGCTCTAACAGAACACACACAGATCCCCTACCAAGTCAAACCCACCCCAACCCCCATACTCTAACAGAACACACACAGATCCCCTACCAAGTCAAACCCACCCCAACCCCTAAGCTCTAACAGAACACACACAGATCCCCTACCAAGTCAAACCCACCCCAACCCCCATACTCTAACAGAACACACACAGATCCCCTACCAAGTCAAACCCACCCCAACCCCCATGCTCTAACAGAACACACACAGATCCCCTACCAAGTCAAACCCACCCCAACCCCCCATGCTCTAACAGAACACACACAGATCCCCTACCAAGTCAAACCCACCCCAACCCCCCATGTTATAAAACAAAAAGTTAAAAAATAGTAAAAATAATTATACAAATTCTAATTTGGGTTGGTTTATGGAGTTGTGAAATTTGTTGGTTCCATGCCTTCTACAAAGGATAGGAAAGGTTGTCAGATATTATAAAATGTAATTGCAGATCCCCTAACGGAGTAGCGTATTTTCTCTAGCTTGAGATGTTGCATAACTTCCTTCCTTCTTCCTAAAAGTAAGAGAAAACCAATCCTTCCACTTAAATAGTATGCCAGCATGTTGCCCATAGAACTGTTTAGAGGGACCTCCTGTGGTGCCACTCCATAGAACTGTTTAGAGGGACCTCCTGTGGTGCCATTCCATAGAACTGTTTAGAGGGACCTCCTGTGGTGCCACTCCATAGAACTGTTTAGAAGGACCTCCTGTGGTGCCACTCCATAGAACTGTTTAGAGGGACCTCCTGTGGTGCCACTCCATAGAACTGTTTAGAGGGACCTCCTGTGGTGCCATTCCATAGAACTGTTTAGAGGGGCCTCCTGTGATACCATTCCATAAAACTGTTTAGAGGGACCTCCTGTGATACCATTCCATAAAACTGTTTAGAGGGACCTCCTGTGATACCATTCCATAGAACTGTTTAGAGGGGCCTCCTGTGATACCATTCCATAAAACTGTTTAGAGGGACCTCCTGTGATACCATTCCATAAAACTGTTTAGAGGGACCTCCTGTGATACCATTCCATAGAACTGTTTAGAGGGGCCTCCTGTGATACCATACCATAAAACTGTTTAGAGGGGCCTCCTGTGATACCATTCCATAAAACTGTTTAGAGGGGCCTCCTGTGATGCCATTCCATAAAACTGTTTAGAGGGGCCTCCTGTGATACCATTCCACAGAACTGTTTAGAGGGACATCCTGTGGTGCCATTCCATAGAACTGTTTAGAGGGGCCTCCTGTGATACCATTCCATAAAACTGTTTAGAGGGACCTCCTGTGATACCATTCCATAAAACTGTTTAGAGGGACCTCCTGTGATACCATTCCATAGAACTGTTTAGAGGGGCCTCCTGTGATACCATTCCATAAAACTGTTTAGAGGGGCCTCCTGTGATACCATTCCATAAAACTGTTTAGAGGGGCCTCCTGTGATGCCATTCCACAAAACTGTTTAGAGGGGCCTCCTGTGATACCATTCCACAGAACTGTTTAGAGGGACCTCCTGTGGTGCCATTCCATAGAACTGTTTAGAGGGGCCTCCTGTGATACCATTCCATAGAACTGTTTAGAGGGACCTCCTGTGGTGCCATTCCATAGAACTATTTAGAGGGGCCTCCTGTGATACCATTCCATAGAACTGTTTAGAGGGACCTCCTGTGGTACCATTCCATAGAACTATTTAGAGGGGCCTCCTGTGATACCATTCCATAGAACTGTTTAGAGGGACCTCCTGTGGTGCCATTCCATAGAACTATTTAGAGGGGCCTCCTGTGATACCATTCCATAGAACTGTTTAGAGGGACCTCCTGTGGTGCCATTCCATAGAACTATTTAGAGGGGCCTCCTGTGATACCATTCCATAGAACTGTTTAGAGGGACCTCCTGTGATACCATTCCATAGAACTGTTTAGAGGGACCTCCTGTGGTACCATTCCATAGAACTATTTAGAGGGGCCTCCTGTGATACCATTCCATAGAACTGTTTAGAGGGGCCTCCTGTGATACCATTCCACAGAACTGTTTAGAGGGACCTCCTGTGGTGCCATTCCATAGAACTATTTAGAGGGGCCTCCTGTGATACCATTCCATAGAACTGTTTAGAGGGACCTCCTGTGATACCATTCCATAGAACTGTTTAGAGGGACCTCCTGTGGTACCACTCCCAATAATGCAGTAATCTCTCCAGTATCTTAGAAAACATCAAAAATTGATATCCAGAGATCTGTTAATTTCAGGCATATCCAAAACATGTGTAATAAAGTAGCAGGAGCCTGCTTACATTGATCACAAGTGGGATTATTTCTGGTCTAATCTTGGATCATCATTTGACCAATGGGGCTGGCTAAGATTGTTGACAACATGTACACTATTCTTCATCTCCAATGTTTATTGCAAACATAAATACATTTACACAATGAGCACTTGTTGTCTCTCAAATACATTTTTACAGTTGTTGGTTAGCTAGCTAGCAAATGTTTTGCCATATTAGCATAGATGTGGCAACAGTCAAAACACCTCAAAACAAGTTATGGTATCAAGAACAAGATAAAACTAGCTGAAACGCGACACCTACGATTCCCCACAAGGCAACTTCTTGTCATTGTTGCGAACAATCAGGCAACAACACATGGACTTCTGCCCCATTGAAGCGTGCACATCGTTTTCGTGACAATGTCAGCTAACCTTATATCGACACAGGGCTAGAGCCAGATGCAGACACAGGAGGCAGATGGTTCGAGTCTCTGATGTTTATTGAAATAAAAGGGGCAGGCAATAGGCAGGTCAGGACAGGCAGAAGTTCATAAACCAGGTTAGAGTCTGAAAGTTACAGTGGGGGCAGGCAGGCTCGAGGTCAAGGCAGGGTGAACGGTCAGGCAGGCGGGCTCAGTGTCAGGGCAGGCGGAACGGGTCAGAACCGGGAAGGCTAGAAAAACAGAGACTTGGAAAACAGGACCATGGAAAAACACGCTGGTAAGCTTGACAAGACAAGACAAACTGGTAACAGAGGGGGGTGGAGACAAGCACAAAGACAGGTGAAACAGGTCAGGGTGTGCCAAACCTGGCTATAGAGATATCTGTAGGCCTACACTACAGCCTCATTAAAACTAAATGTATTCATTAAAATAACCAGTCACACTTTACTGTATTTTTTTCCACAAATGCATGTACTACAGTTACGTATGAAGACAGGCTACTGTGTAATGAGGTATGATGTTTTGGTAATAGGAAGTACCAAGAACGAGAAGTAGAACCTTCTCTTAGAGAGCAAACTGAACGATAATTTATAGCTAATGCTATCTGGCTATGGGATACTCCTCTTTCAAGTAAAAGGCCCTTTGTGAAGTTTCTAAGATCTGTGGTTCATCATTCTGAGTTGAGAAGGGTGTATCTTGGCTATAAAAGATGAAGTATTCTATTGTAAGGACTCTCAGAATTTATTTATAGACACTGAATTGATCTGAGAGTCACAGGGCTATGGTGAAGTTCATATTATTAAAATATAAAGTTTAAGTATAACTCTGACTTGTGTGTGGTTTATAAACTCTCTTTATTTAGTAATACAGGAAATTACCACGACAGATGACTGCAGGGAAGGCTATACAGTATGCCTCTCCCTCTCAGATGCTTCCCTCCACCTATTACAAAAGGAGCAGAACATGTAGATAACTTCCTTCTTCAGAGGTATAAGAGGCCACATCCTATTCTGGGCTTCATAAAGAGGAACCTTCAACAGCTCACATACAGAGCTTCTGCCTCAAAGGACCACTCATTGAAGCAGAAATAAAAAAGGAATATAAAGACAGGGGAGTGATCAGAAGACGAATAGTGGGTCAGACTTTGTTTCAGGTTTGATTGTATATTTACGTATTTGTCTAAATTGACAGGATTGACTATCAGAAACAGGGAATATAGGCCTATATGACAACTTAGCGAAGTATTTTTATTATGTAATTCTATTGACACTAAAGGACTAGGGTGGGGATTCAGTACAAGACTCGAGTGTAAATTGCCTTTAAATTACCTTTACTGTAAATGATCAACTCAACTACCTTGCTATGCAATTGGGAAAATGCAATGTTAATAAAATGTTAGTGTTATTACAGCGGCATAAGTGTTAACAGTAATATTAACAAAACTAAATATAAGACTAAGTATCTACGGGAATATCTAAACACGGCCTTGTTGAATCGACTACAGCCAAGGTACCAGTAGGTGGAAAATAATGTTAATTTGTATTTGATGAAAATATCCCTTTAGTTGGTATGATGTGTATGTTTGAAACTTATTTGTATTTGAGCTCAAGCAGTAGAAAATGTTAAGTGCCGGTACTCAGCTCTGGTGAGCTCCTACACAAGTCAAGCACTGTGAATTTTGACAGTGGAACTACATTTTACATTTTGGATATACAGTGCCTCTAGAAAGTCTACAACCCCCTTGGATTTATTCAAATTTGATTGCGTTACAAAGTGGGATTAAAATGGATTTGATTGCCATTTTTTTGTCAATGAGCCACACTAAATATTCTGTAAAGACAAAGTGGAAAAATTCTAACATTTTTTGAAGATTCATGAAAATGTTATAACTAAAATATAGTAGTTTCATAAGAGGGGCTAGATACATAAAATGCTTTTATTTCTAAATGGAAAAACAGATACAGTGCATTCAGAAAGTATTCAGACCCCTTGACTTTTCCACATTTTGTTACATTACATCCTTATTCTAAATTGATAAAAAAAAATTATTTACTGTGTGTAGATTGATGAGGGAAAAAACCCATTTAATCCATTTTAGAATAATACCCCATAATGACAAAGCAAAAACAGTTGTTTTTTTGTGTGCAAATGTATTAAAAATAAATAACGGAAATATCACATTTACATATGTACTCAGACCGTTTACTCAGTACTTTGTTAAACTACCGCCTCAAGTCTTCTTGAGTATGACGCTACAAGCTTGGCACACCTGTATTTGGGGAGTTTCTCCCATTCATCTCTACAGATCCTCTCAAGTTCCGTCGGGTGTTTTCTTGCGAACATATCCGAAAAGGAAGATGGGTCTCTAATGAAATATTCAACATGGTGGAGGAATGTTGGTGACCTGCAACACAACACAAGTCCCACAGGGAAACTACTGGGGTAGATTGCTGAGAACATCAACAGATATGTATTTTTAGATAGGCCTAATCTCATCTCCGTCTTTAGAGGCATTAGGAAAAACCTTCATCTGAATCATTTTGTTGCACTAAGAAACAAGGAAATAGTGAATGCGTTGATCGATATCTTCATCAAATGTGGTATGCTATTCTAAGCTCTAGTATATTCTCTATCAACATTCAAGTATCAATGAAGCATGGATGGATTTATAAAATGTCAATAGCCAGTAATGAAATGAGAATCCATTCTCGGTAACAGGACAGTGCAAAAAAATATGACTATTTACAATTATTTAGCAAATTAAGAAGAAGATTTATGAAATGGAGATGTATTGCACATATCATTTGATTTGAAATAGATCCTTTCCTCCTCTGAGTCTTGTGCTTTCATACAGTAGGTCTGTCTGAGACATCATGGAGGGTAACAACAGAAAACAGAGAGAAAGATTAGAAGAAAGATCCCCAGAGACGTCTCCTATGACGGTTCCGGTAACCCAGCCACGCTCCTCAATGTTCTCCTGCTGTTTGGGGATGGCATCTGATGAACCTGTAGGCGACCCAGCTAGTAATGTAACACAAGGTTAGAAGAGAATGGTTTATCACTACACATTCAATCTAACTAACTCTACCTCTTTCCCAAAATGCTCTGTCTCTGAAAAGCCTGTTTCTCCCCTCAGGCTCTATTATGAAGCAGCCCACCAGACAGTCTTATGTCAACAACCCAGACACCAGCGGACGCATAATACGGTAGGGAGAAAATGACTCATGAAGGATGTTTTGGAGGAAAACATTTGGGTGATGGGGGTGACACAGTCCTCTCAAAGTACGTTTTCCTATTACTGGTAGCTATGTTATAACTTGTTCTAACTTTTTTTTTTAAACCATGATTTATTTCCGTTTTGTTCTGCAGATTGGAGAATACTGAGCTGCAAATGTTTCCCACTGGTGCCATGAGGTCGAACAACACCCCACAACCAGGGCAACCAGAGCCTTCTAATAAGATGAAGAATAAAAGAGGGGACCAAGATGGAAGGAAGGAGCTCAACCAGGGGTCCAGTCAGGTGAGCCAACAACAGTGTCATTGTAATAGAAAAACATCAGGGATCAAATATATGAAATACAGTGAGAGGTCAATGATCTTCAGAGTTTAAATCGGTCCTCTCCAAGGGATACTGCAAATTTCTAACAGTGACCTTTTGTAAGGTACTGGGTGTCGTGAGTGTGAAGTCAGACGCAGGAAAACAGAGAGTTCAATATAGTGCTCTTTTAATGCACACACGGTGAACCACGGCCACCCCACTAAACACTGGGTGCTCACAACAAAAATGCCCCAGACACGGGGAACGAAACAGTCCAGCACTATATACGAACATAAACCAACACATTCTTCTGTAACAAACACCAGGGTTACAATAATCAATCCCGCACAAAGAAACGGAAAAGGACCGGCTGACTAATAAAGCCCAACTAATTACAACCAACTCTAAACAGGTGTAATCAATAAACACATAAGGAGGGGGAGGAAAGAATCAGTGGCAGCTAGTAGACCGGCGACGACGACCGCCGAGCGCCACCCGAACGGAAAGGGGAGCCACCTTCGGTCAGAGTCGTGACTTCTTTAACCAAAAGTATTATCATTTTCTAACCTTACATGGTTTGTTTTTGTTGTTTCTCCTGACAAACCCAGAAGCAGAACCAGGATCAAAAGATCAAGTTTCTGATCAATGTGCCCATGAGGGTCCCACTACTTAACAACAACCGACTGGACCAAATCCAGTCACAGGTTCAAAGGTTACTGAAGTTGTTGGAGGATACAGGATTTAAGGAGGAAGATGAGGAGCACCTGAAAGATGTGGCCATCATCATTGGCCTCAATGGCAAAGATTCTCCTGAGCTCAGGGGACAGCTGACAATGCTGATGAACATGGAGGAGAATACGGTATTGAAGTTTAAAAAGATTTCATTTACCTGGGGACCCAATGGTAACATTAAATATGTAGACAGTATAAATAAAATAAAAGGTATACCATATACGGATATCAGAGAATATCTAAAAGATCATGAAGAAACTAAACAGCTTGTTAGAGAGTTGAGAGGAGAGGATCCTGACGCTCTGATCTATTTCAGTTTTATTGACGCTGATACTGTAAACTTTAACCAAGTTTACAGCTCTTATTTAGAGATAGTCAGAAAGCACTCTAACACTCACTCTGGCATCCCCCCAACGGTGATGTCAACAGGCTATGAGTTTCCGGACAGGGCTTTTAAGAGGCCAAGCCAGGTTGACAGAGCAATTCGAGTTGAGACAGCAAAACACTTTCCTCTAGGCACATACTATCCAGAGCCCAACTTCTGTGTTTTACTCCTAAAGGGGGAGGACACACTAACAGAGAGCTTTCTTGGAAAAGACAAAACAATGGAGTCGCCAAAAATTATCAAAAAAGTTAAGGAGCGTGAACAATTCACAGCAGTCTTTACCGCTGACAATCCCATAATTACCTCTGTTCCAGCAAGGTGTCAAATAAATAAGGATGGCCTGACAACTGCTCAATCACATTTTAATCCTAGAGTTTGGGCAACAAGTGCATACATCCATGGTGAGATAAAGAGTGAACTAAAGGGCCAAGGAAGTTTTGGTAAAACAAGACGATTATTGATGGAACTGTTGACTTGTCCAGATGAGAAATTTGAGGACAAGTGTAAAGAACTTCCTGTGGTAAATGATGATGCATTTCTGAGCCTGTGTAAGGCAGCTGGTGAGGTCCGAGAATACAGAAAGAAAGTGAGGGGGTATGCGAACCAACAGGATAAGAGGAGTCCGGCAGAGAGCAGAGCAAAACAACCAGAGATGTAACGCATACCAATTCATGGCACTTCTAAAGCCTAGACTTATGTTGACATAAAAATCTGTAGCCTTACTTTTGTTACGACTTTTATTTTGCCGTAATGTATTGAGACACTGTTTGTAGCCTGGGGACTTTTATTTTGAAAGCGATAATATTCCCAGAGGCACCTTTGAGAGAGTGTGGAGAAAAAGACACAGAGTGGATGTTGATGACTGCGTGGCTGTATGTCTTGGTCCAGAGTAATTCAACTACACGTAACAGTTTTCCTTTGTAGCCCGTGTGTTATTTTTACTGCCAATCCACAAGTCCTCTGTTGGAGGTAGTGTTTAATACCTAAAAGTAGAAATAAGAGTTATTCCACAAGTCCTCTGTTGGAGGTAGTGTTTAATACCTACAAGTAGAAGTAAGAGTTATTCCACAAGTCCTCTGTTGGAGGTAGTGTTTAATACCTACAAGTTAAAATAAGAGTTATACAAATCTATCCAATCCACAAGTCCTCTGTTGGAGGTAGTGTTTAATACCTACAAGTTAAAATAAGAGTTATACAAATCTATCCAATCCACAAGTCCTCTGTTGGAGGTAGTGTTTAATACCTACAAGTAGAAATAAGAGTTATACAAATCTATCCAATCCACAAGTCCTCTGTTGGAGGTCGTGTTTAATACCTACAAGTAGAAATAAGAATTATTCCACAAGTCCTCTGTTGGAGGTAGTGTTTAATACCTACAAGTAGAAGTAAGAGTTATTCCACAAGTCCTCTGTTGGAGGTAGTGTTTAATACCTACAAGTTAAAATAAGAGTTATACAAATCTATCCAATCCACAAGTCCTCTGTTGGAGGTAGTGTTTAATACCTACAAGTTAAAATAAGAGTTATACAAATCTATCCAATCCACAAGTCCTCTGTTGGAGGTAGTGTTTAATACCTACAAGCAGAAATAAGGGTTATACAAATCTATCCAATCCACAAGTCCTCTGTTGGAGGTAGTGTTTAATACCTACAAGTAGAAATAAGAGTTATACAAATCTATCCAATCCACAAGTCCTCTGTTGGAGGTCGTGTTTAATACCTACAAGTAGAAATAAGAGTTATTCCACAAGACCTCTGTTGGAGGTCGTGTTTAATACCTACAAGTAGAAGTAAGAGTTATTCCACAAGTCCTCTGTTGGAGGTAGTGTTTAATACCTACAAGTAGAAATAAGGGTTATACAAATCTATCCAATCCACAAGTCCTCTGTTGGAGGTAGTGTTTAATACCTACAAGTAGAAATAAGAGTTATACAAATCTATCCAATCCACAAGTCCTCTGTTGGAGGTAGTGTTTAATACCTACAAGTAGAAATAAGAGTTATTCCACAAGTCCTCTGTTGGAGGTAGTGTTTAATACCTACAAGTAGAAATAAGAGTTATACAAATCTATCCAATCCACAAGTCCTCTGTTGGAGGTAGTGTTTAATACCTACAAGCAGAAATAAGGGTTATACAAATCTATCCAATCCACAAGTCCTCTGTTGGAGGTAATGTTTAATACCTACAAGTAGAAATAAGAGTTATACAAATCTATCCAATCCAGAATAAGAATGTCATTTCCAAACAAGACATAAACTCAAATGTTGCTAAATGACCTGGATGAATCTCTAGTCGTACACAACTATGGGTGTAACCATTTGTGCCAGAATACTCACCAGACATCAGCTTTAATGGTGTAGAGGTGAGGAGTGAAATACAGTATAAAACAATTAGGAATTGACGGGTATAATAAGTTATTCATGAAACAAAGGTTAAATCACTTACAGTTACAATAAGTGCCATGGAAGTTTAATGACCACAGTCAGGACATCTGTTTAATGTCCCATCTGAAAGGCTGCACCTAATGCAGGGCAATGTCCCTGTCACTGCCCCTGGGCATTGGGAACTCCTTAGACCAGAGGGAAGAGTGCCCCCTACTGGCCCTCCAACACCACTTCCAGCCTACTGTATACATATTAGTTGTGTCCTATATAATTGCTCCATTCAACACATAGCACTAAAGAGCGATTGAAACACACTACAGTGTGATTGAAATGTACATTTCCAATTGAGTGGATATATGCAGCCTTTACCGTGAACACAGTCTCCACAAACATGGGAACATGGCTGTTTTCCATTTGAACATGCATGTAGGGTAGATAGGGTTTGATGGAGGAGTAGAGACACTTGTCTGACTGTGACTGCATGACTGCTCTTCAGGCTGTGATGAGATTCATATGTACTTTATCACTGAATACTTTGTTGTGAACCTTTTCGTTTTAATCATAAGTAATATTAATAAAGAGTTGTTGATATAATACAGTGATATATAGCATGAATGGAAAACACCTTTTAGTTTGAACTAATCATAATGCCAGGCCAGAACTAACCATTTTATAAAACTATAGAAAGATATCCTATGTAATGGTAACACTTGTGGTTAAGTACTGTAACAATATGTACCTACACTGTCATTTTATAACCATCACATGTATGTTCTAACTATCATTATAACCATCACATGTATGTTCTATCATTATTGTCACGCCCTGGTCTTAGTATTTTGTGTTTTTCTTATTTATTTGGTCAGGCCAGGGTGTGACATGGGTTTATTTTGTGTTGTGTTTATGTATAGGGTTTTTTTCGTAGGTATTGGGATTGTGGCTGAGTAGGGGTGTCTAGCATAGTCTATGGCTGCCTGAGGCGGTTCTCAATCAGAGTCAGGTGATTCTCGTTGTCTCTGATTGGGAACCATATTTAGGTAGCCTGGGTTTCACTGTGTGTTTTGTGGGTGATTGTTCCTGTCTCAGTGTGTTGGTATTCACCAGACAGGCTGTATAGGTTTTCACATTTCCGTTTGTTGTTTTTGTATTGTTCGTTTTCATCGTTATTAAAGATGTCTCGATTTAACCACGCTGCATTTTGGTCCGACTCTCCTTCGACGGAAGCCGTAACAATTATAACCATCACATGTATGTTCTAACTATCATTATAACCATCACATGTAGGTTCTATCATTATAACCATCACATGTATGTTCTATCATTATAACCATCACATGTATGTTCTATCATTATAACCATCACATGTATGTTCTATCATTATAACCATCACATGTATGTTCTATCATTATAACCATCACATGCATGTTCTAACTATCATTATAACCATCACATGTATGTTCTATCATTATAACCATCACATGTATGTTCTAACTATCATTATAACCATCACATATTATGATCAGTAATCACATAATTAAGTTTTGACATTTGATTTGATGATTTCACTATATGTGTCTATGTCAGTTTTTGCCTGCCTCATAATAAACAGATGGTAAATCCAATGTAGTAGAAACACTTCATTGACAACCCCCATCTCTTATCAGATGCACTCTCACTCTCACTGTTAAACAAACATCAATGTTCCAATTTTACTCAGACACTGAAAATAGATGGTGAACCTGCAGGAAGAAATGGTGCCAAGAGAAGACTTGACTATTCAAGTACATTTTTCAAATATTTTATTTTATTTTTTGTCTGAAATTACAGCAATATATTCATAAATACCTAATTACTACATTCAACAAATAATATATTACATTACAATTAATTCAAACAAGTACATTTTAAAATCAGAGTTTCACAGCATCTAGAGTCTAGACATCCTCCATAGAGTCAGGGGGCTATTGCGTGTGCATGGTAGAGTAATGAGGCTCTGGGGAAGGGCCTAACGTCCTCCCGCTAACTCATTGGCTGCTCAACTCAGTGGTAGCGCTTGCTGTCTGATTGACAGGTGGTGCTCCTATTGTAGCTCTGCTCTGTAAACATGCTTCAGCCTCCCTAACTAGGTGTTCCTCTGAAAGCTCACCAGGAGTGGAGCAAAGAGGGATGTAGGGACCAGACCTGCAGCCACCCTCCCCTCCCTGTCATCTCACATCCACAGCATCAGACCGGAGTTCAAACAGAACCCCTTTAGGACTACATACTCAAAGCCTTGTCAAGTCTGACTGAGCACTACAATACCCACGCTGCATTGCGATCTATGCTGCCGGAGGTCCTCTTGTAAGGCTAAACGTTTTATTTTACACATTTTATTTACCGGCCAGACACTCCCACAGAAGGAAGGTAGGGGAACAGAGAGACTGGGGAACAGGGGTACTGAGGCACAGGAGACAGCTATGGCCAGCAGCAAGGTGGACTGATGTAGGCATGAAAACACACACTATAGATGCACAGTGCAGAGCAGGACAATAATTCAAGTACTTGGCAAAAGAGAACCTTTCATTGACTTTGGATTTGAGGGCCCTCAAGTGGAGAAAAAAATGGTCCATTATCCAATTGTTGGCAAGGGCTTTGACATTTATAATAAGTGGGATCAATGTAGTAATATAACACGTTTTGAAGTGGGTTGGCCATTTAAATTCAGGGAGTTAGCTTAATTACTCTATTTTGAGGTTTAAAAAAGCCTCATGATATTTTATGAGAGGGAGGGCTACTTTTTGGCACTATTTCCTTTTATGGCAAACACAAAGGAGAAGAATCTCACAAGATCTCCCTCGGTGCATTGTCACATGGTACTGTCTGCATTGTTTCCTCTCTCTGGGTTTAGTGATGATATGAATGTCTCATTATAATGGGTGTTGTGTCCCTTGTGCTTAATGATAAGGCCCAGAGAGATGGGTCTAGTTATCAGACAACAGTTCTACTAAGGGCTCATCCCTGGACTAGGGCTGAAGGGGAATATATATATATATGTGTGTGTGTGTGTGTGTGTGAGAGAGAGAAATAAAGGATGACATTGTAACTGTAGCTGTCACTCACTCTTTCCAATGGGTAACTACTAACACAGGGAGAGTGGTAAAACACGCTGTTCCTGACAGGAGGGGTTCTGTGTGGGGCTGGTGTTCTGATGGAGTGCATGGATCTGGGAGGCCTGTGGGGCCTGGAGTTAGGTCTTACCCCCATCTCAGTGAGCCTTACGGGGCCTGGAGGCCAGGGGAGGGAGGGCTGTGGCTGGAGCTCAGGCTGCTGCTACGGCAGCACACATTGCTGGGTCAAAGGGGAAGAGGAGAAGAGGAGCATGTTCTCTCTCTCCATTTCTCCTTCAATCTACACCTCTGAACAGGGCAGTCCTGACCAGCAGCAGAACAAACACTAAAAGCAAAGCTTTCTGTTTCACCCAAAAAAGCATGAACATATAAAAAAATGGCAGGCTTATTTTCTTCTTCTTAAAAGAACAATGATTAAAGTAATAAAAACATACAAAATTATTTTTCGTCATAATAGTATTTACAATACAAGGCTGAAGCACCTTTTAAATTCTTATTCTCATCTCGAAATAAAACATTTCCTTTATTCATGCCAAAATGTGCATTTTGTAAGTTCTTCCCTAATTTGAACAGTTCTTTGTCGTAACACAGTACCACCAGGTAGTTCTTCAGGTCTTTCTCTTTAAGTGCATTTCATGTTTGAAAGCTGGCCTGACCTGCCACCAGGAGAGATGCTGGGAGGTTCAGTCCTGTCCGATTGGCCAGAGGTAGGGGCATTGGATTGGTGGTAGATGGCGCTCTGTCACGTGACCACACCCATTCCAGGGCTGACCTGCTCTCCGATTGCAGGATTGTCCGTGTGGGCGTGGCTGTGAGGGGAGCCTAGGATGGGTCTGGGACAGCAATGCAAGAGAGTAACTGGTGCCTGCTGAAGAGAATGGTGTGAGTGTCTGCCTCTTTGTATGTTTGTGTGTGTGTTGACCATACCGTCCTAGAGCTTTGCACCATGTGTGACGTGCCCGTTGCACCCTCTGACCCCAGGGTCAGCACAGACCACTGGCTGGTGGCACCGTCCCTGGCAGGCTGGCAGCAGCCCCAGTCAGTGCTTCACTGCTTGGCCCTGCTGCCCCATCCATCTATCAATTAATCCTTTATCCCTCTCTTGTGGAGCTGTCCATCCCTCTCTCCTGTGGAGCTGTCCATCCCTCTCTCCTGTGGAGCTGTCCATCCCTCTCTCCTGTGGAGCTGTCCATCCGGGTCCAGTTCCAGGCTGGGTCATAAAAATAAACTCTGTTTGGGCGGGGAGGGATGGGGCCGGGCCTGGGGGTCAGTGGAGCTGTCACCTAGGGGGGTAACCCTTATAGTGCCCTCCCCTGGCCCAGTGGGGCTGCGGCAGCGTCAGACACTTCCTGAAGTGCTCCAACTCGGCCTGTAACTTCTCCCTCTCCACCGCCAGCTTCTGTCTCTGAGACATCAACTCCTATAAAGAGAGAAGAAGGGAGAGAGAGAGAGAGAGAGAGAGAGAGAGAGAGAGAGAGAGAGAGAGATATAGAGAGAGAGATAGATAGAGAGAGAGAGAGAGAGAGAGAGAGAGAGAGAGAGAGAGAGAGATAGAGAGATAGATAGAGAGAGAGAGAGAGAGAGAGAGAGAGAGAGAGAAAAGGGAGAGAGGGAGGAGGAGTAGAGTCAATAAAACCACATTAACAAAATGTAACAACTCCATAAAGAGAAAGTAACAAAAACGCACACACAGACACAGACACAGACACAGACACACACACACATTTACTTAGAATTCTGTGGCATTATTCAATATTATTGTACAGTATGAAGACTACAATTGAACATAGCTGATTAAAATAGAAATCATATTTTCTCCAAACGATTTAAAGGAAGCTCAGTGATGATAGATGTAGCAGACAGGGTCTTACCCCCATGCTGTGGGAGAGCTGCTCTGCTGTCAGGCTCAGGTTGTAGTGCTGGTTCTCCAGTCTCCGACACTGGCTCTGCAGCACCTGGCGCTCCACACCTTGCTCTGGAAGAGGGAGGGAGGACAGGGGAAGGCAGGGGAAGAGAAGGAGTGGAGTGGAGAAGGAGGAGGAGAGGATAGAGGCAGAGGAGGAGAAGGAGGGGAGTGGAGAAGGAGAAGGAGAAGGAGGGGAGTGGAGAAGGAGAAGGAGGGGAGTGGAGAAGGAGGAGGAGAGGATGGAGGCAGGGGAAGAGAAGGAGTGGAGTGGAGAAGGAGGAGGAGAGGATAGAGGCAGAGGAGGAGAAGGAGGGGAGTGGAGAAGGAGAAGGAGGGGAGTGGAGAAGGAGGAGGAGAGGATGGAGGCAGAGGAGGAGAGGGAGAGAGGAAGGAGAAGATAATAACAATGAGCCTGAGGGATGTGACCTGGGTTCTCATTAGCATCCATGCTAACACTCCCTGCCTGTCTGTCTCCCCATGTACCAATAACCAGAGAGCAGCACACAGCTAGAGCTACAACAGACCATACTGCCTCAGGCAAGCAGCATAGCACACAACTCACTACACAACTCATTACAGATAGTGTGTGTATGTATGTTTGACTGTTTACATCCTATTTGTTGGACCAACAGAGAGTAGTAGAAAAGGATAAATACTACCCTCTAGTGTTGGGAATACGCTACAACTACTCTTAACCAAAGTCATAAATGTTCATTGGTCTCCAGATTTCAACCATACATGAATCATTCTAAAACCAAGGACAATAGACATTAAAGGTCCCATGCAGCCATTTTTATCTCAATATCAAATCATTTCTGGGTAACAATTAAGTACCTTTTTGTGATTGTTTTCAATTAAAATGGTCAACAACAAAAAATATTAGTGCTCTATATAATATTAGTGCTCTATATAATATTAGTGCTCTATATAATATTAGTGCTCTAAGTGGGAAGGGGAAAACTGAAAACTATATTTTATTGGCAGAGAGGTTTGGAACTCTCTTTCTTAATGGGTCTATTAACTAAATCCCTGCCTGGTGATGTCACCAGGCAGGACAAAACTTCACCCCACTAAAACAGCCCCCAAAAAATAATAATAACAATAATATATGTATATTTTTTAAAATTACAGGCTGAAATGATGTTTTGACTCCACTGGGCCTTTAAATAAACA